>NC_066523.1:737500-800000 GCF_024679095.1 Eriocheir sinensis
ATCCCTCGAAGGTAGAAGAAGGGTAAATACGCTAAACCTTGACCGTCCACACCGTCCCCATCGCCCCCTTCCCCCCTTCCGCCACCCTAATGAATTCTCTGCATCTTTTTTTTTTTTACAGCTAAGGAGACAGTTCAAGGGCGTAAAGAAAAATATATAAAAAAAAGCCCGCTACTCACTGCTCCTGAATAGAGATCAAAGGAGTGTCCAAAAAGAGAGGTCAATTTCGGGAGGAGAAGTGTCCTGATACCCTTTTAACTTTTTCTCGTTTTCTGTGTTTTATTTTTCCTTCTCTCCTTCGCTTAATCTCCTTTTTTTTCTCCATTCATGTGTATATTTCCTTCTTTAAACCTTCCTCCAGATTAACCACCTTCGCTTTCCATCTAGTAAAGTCACTCTTAAGAAAACATTGGTGCTTTGCTACGAGTTGGCCCCCTGCTTCTTATCCACCCCCATCCTAATCATCTCTCTCTCCTCTAGCAGAACTAACATAGGACTTCTTCCACCTTTTCTCAATCTAACTACCTCTCTATGACAAAAGCCCTTTCCTTCGGTTTAGTCACCTTCCCGTTCCTTTTCCTCCCTTAACTTCTCCCCCCACCTCCCCCAATCATTCCAGCATTTCTATCATCATTTTCAGCGTAACTACCTTTCTACCCCCTCAACCAAAAGCCTCCTTTCCTCAATTTAGTCCTCGTCCCCTTCATTCCCTCACCCCTAACCTCTCTCCACACCCTTATCATCACTCCCCACAACTTTACTATCCTTCTCCATTACAGGAACGAAGCATCTAGGCCTTCTTTCACCTTCTTCAACCCTTAACTACCCTGTCCCCCCTCAAGCGGCGCCCCCAAATGCACCTGCAAACACGGGTCCGTCATCGGCGGCGCTAAAACAATAGGCTGCCCCCCGCTCGGTCTGGACGGCGGTAAATCAGCGCGTTAACCAGACGGGCGGCCTCGTTGGCTCGCTGATTTACACAACAGCCAGGTATGAACTCTGCCACGTCTACCCGGCCCCCTGCTGCGACCCTCCACCCCTGCTGAGGACGAGGGGGAGGAGGGAAGGAGAGAAGGGAGAGAGGGGAGTAGGAGGCAAGAGAGAGGGAGGGAGCAGAGGGTGTAGGAGAGAGAGAGAGGGAGTGTTAATAGGTAAGAGGAGAGAGAGAGAAGTGGCGCTGATGGGGACGAGGAGGAAAATGGAGGAGAAAGAGGAGGAGGAGGAGGAAAAGAAGGAGTGGTGCTAATGGGTAAAAGGAAAGAGAAAGATGTGGTGATGGTGATGATGATAGGAGGAGGAGAAAAAGGAGGAAGAGAAGAGGAGTACAGGGAAAAGGAAGAGGAGGAAGAAGGAGAAATGGGATAGAGGGAATAGAAAGGAGTAGGAAGTGAATGAAAAAATATATAAAGAAAATATATATCGTAGAAGAAAAAGAAGACAAAGAAGAGGAAGGAAAAAGGAGACGAAGAATACGAAAAAAAAAGAAGAAAAGAAAAGAAAAAGGATGATGATAGGGAGACAAAGGTTATGCATCGACAACAAACAGACAGAGAGAGAGAGAGAGAGAGAGAGAGAGAGAGAGAGAGAGAGAGAGAGAGAGAGAGAGAGAGAGAGAGAGAGAGAGAGAGAGAGAGAGAGAGAGAGAGAGAGAGAGAGAGAGAGAGAGAGAGAGAGAGAGAGAGAGAGAGAGAGAGAGAGAGAGAGAGAGAGAGAGAGAGAGAGAGAGAGAGAGAGAGAGAGAGAGAGAGTGTGACAAGGTTCGTGTAAGTAAGTTCTAGTGTGGTTTTCAGTCCGCCGAGCACCGTGGAGAGAGGGGTCAGGTTGCGGGTAAGGCCGAGACTACTAACAACAACAACAAGGGAGTCTTAGGATGCCCGAAGTAACAAAGAGTGACAAAGGTTCGCGTAAGTCTGAGTTCGCAGTCGTATAACAAGGCAAACCCAGCACCGTGGAGGGAGGGGTCAGGCGGAGGATAAGGCCGCGACAACATATTCCCCGAAACACCAACTTTCCGGCCATTTTCGCGCCAGGCAAGTGTCGGCGATCACTGTCATCTTGTGCGGCGCCGCGAGTCTTCGATCACGGGGGTTGAGCCTTGGTTGAGCGCCGCGCCGTCGTCCGTCACCGCGCCAACACGAGTCGCGGGACCTTACATCAGCGCGCCGAGGCTTGTTTTACGCCATATTTTTGTTTTGTAATAGAAATAAAGCGAGAGGTTACGCTTTTTACATTGAATTTTTGCTGTGGGGATTCAGTGTCTGTCTCTCTGTTTGTCCGTCTTTGTTGGGCATCGTTGACTGACTGATTGGCTGACTGGCTGGTTGACTGAGTGGTTGATTTTGATGTTTATATGAATAGCTGACTAATTGCCTTGCTAGCATGTTTCTATGGTCCGACTAACTAAGAAACTTGATGAGACTAACTGGCTGTCTGGTTGAGTGGCTGCCTGCCTTATTGACGAGCTGACTGACTAACTAACCAACGAACTGGCCGAATGACTGAGCGCCTGCCTGGTTGATGTGACTGCCCGGCTGCCCGTAGCGCACCGGTTCGCCCGCAGACAAATTACAGCCGTGCACCGGGCGGCGAGTTCCCGGCGTGAGCGAGGCCCCGAACAAAGGAGCAAAGGCGTCTGCATGCACGATGAGGCGAGGGTCGGCGCGGAGGTGTTGGCGGCCCTCTGCGTCCAGGAGTTACGGGCGGCGGGACAACATTATCTGGCGCATCGCAGCCCGTCAGTGTTGGCAGAAAGTTGTGGGTTTTGGGGCCTCTTTCCCGCGGCCGATCCTCTGTCTCCTTGTCTTGCCTCTTCTCCGTCCTGATGGATTTTTGTTCCTCTTCTTCCTCCTCCTCCTCCTCCTCCTCTTGTATGTCTTCTTCCTCTTTATTTCTTTTTTTTCGGCCTCTTTCCCTCGTCCGATACTCTGTCTCCCTGTCTCGCCTCTTCTCCGTCCTAATGTAGTTTTCTTCCTCTTCTTCCTCCTCCTCCTTCTCTTCTTCCTCCTCCTCTTCCTCGTCCTGTACGTTTCTCTAGTTCTTCATCCTCTTCTCTTTCTGCCTTTGTGTATGTTTTCCGTCTTTGTGTATTTTCTTCTTCCTCCTCTTCCTCCTCCTCCTCCAAATCCTGAACGTCTATCTTTCACCTCTTTTCTTCTTGTTCTTGTTCTTCGGCCTTTGTCCTTCGTCCTCTCTTCTGTTTCCTTTCCTTGCTTCTCCTCCATCCCGACTTTTCCCTCCTCCTCCTCTTCCTCCTCCTCCGGTTCTTCCTCTTCTTTTCCTCCTTCCCTCTCCATTACAACCACCTCACCACCACTACCACCCACCGCAACCACCTTGACTAACACCACCACTACCTTCACCCACCTTCTACCACCATTAATACCTCTACCCACCTCCTAACTACCACCATAACCACCACAACCATCATCACCTTCACCACCTCACCGCCGCCCATATCCTCAGCCCCCCGCCAGCCCCCCTCACTACGACCCCCTCACCCCGCCCTCACGCCACACTCTGCTACACCCAAAGTTGCTTGCAGGATCCGACTCTCTCTCCCTGGGATCGGGTATGTAAATGGACAGCTTTGGATGCTAAGGAGTGGACGATTCATGGCTTCATAAATTAAATTCTCCCCGAGCTCACACTCCCATGATTGCTACACTTGGTGGTGATGAGAGAGAGAGAGAGAGAGAGAGAGAGAGAGAGAGAGAGAGAGAGAGAGAGAGAGAGAGAGAGAGAGAGAGAGAGAGAGAGAGAGAGAAAGGGTAATGACTGATGTGATAGATAGATAGACTGATAGACAGGTTGATAGATTTGTGTTACTCGGCATCAGAAAGGCACGTTATTTTTCATCTGAAGTTCTTTTTGTAATAATTTAAATCAACCAGAGGAAGGGAAATCTTTAGTAGTTTTAAGAAATGGCGTGTTTAGTACGTATAGTTATTTATTTATATATTTCGGTAATAAAAAGAGAAACGAAAATGAAATAGAAGCTGGAAATAATGTCAGTTTCTTTACAGCATTTTAAAAGAATAACAATGTGCTGTTTCTTATTGTTCTTCTTGTTCTTGCTTTTGTACGTGTTCTTTGTGTTCTTCCTGTTCTTGTTCTACATCTCCTTCTTCCACACGTTCTTGTTCTTCTTGTTCTTATCGTTTTTGTTCTTACCGTTCTTGTTCTTCATGTTCTTCTTCATGTTCTAGTACTTCTTGTTCTTGTTCTTCTTGTTCTTGATCTACCTCTTCCTCACGTTCTTGTTCTTCTTGTTCTTACCGTTTTTGTTCTTACTGTTCTTGTTATTCATGTTCTTCTTCATGTTCTAGTACTTCTTGTTCTTGATCTACTTCTTCCTCACGTTCTTGTTCTTCTTGTTCTTATCGTTTTTGCGTTCTTGTTCTTCATGTTCTAGTAATTCTTGTTCTTCTTCTTCCAGTTCTTGTTCTTCCTGTTCATGTTGTTGATCTACTTCTTTCTCATGTTCTTGTTCTTGTTTTCCTTTTTCATTTTCCTATACTCCTCTTTTCTCCACCTCCTCCTCTTCTTCTCCTCTCTCCCCACCCCCCACTCCTCTACTCACCCTCCCACCCCTCCCATCCTTTCCTTCACCCTCGCCATCCCCACACACAAGACAGAGAGCGCGCCGCATCACTCCCCTGAGCCACGTTCCCGCCATCACCACCGCGCAGTTTACAACAAGATTTCCTCCGCGAAGAGACATTCCCGGGATGAACTTCGGCGGCGGCGGTGGAGGGGGCGGAGGAGGCGACGGCGGCGGCTTGACGAAACGCAGCTAACAGAACCTTCGCGAGCCAAGAGCCAAAGAAATGCCCCTAAACAGCGATTCCAGCCCCGGCCCGCCTTGGAACTCTCGCCTCTATGGCCTGAGCGTGGTGCGGGCTAGAGTCAGTTGTGGCCCGCGTTCGCATCTCTCTGTGAACCTCGTATATATGTAGATAAGGCAGCGTCCACCATGATAATAGCGCCGCAGCTCTCCTCACCCCTGTTTTTATGGTTTCATAACTTAGTGTACTTTATTTCTCCTCACCCTCCTCCTTCTTACCATCCTCCTCCTATACCCCTCCTTCCCTCTGCTTCATCTCCATCTCCATCTCCCCTCACCACCACCACCACCATCACTGCCGCCACCACCACCGCCGCCACCGCTGTTTCATAATCACGATCACAACATCATTATCATCCCTATCGCTCCCATAATCATAATCATCATCATCATCTTTCTCATCCTATTTTATAAGGTTAAAGAAGACAGCTGGCAAGAGTTAGACGGACGTATTCCTCGGTGATCGCTTTTGCTATCATGATCGTAAGTAAAAGGAAACACAGAACACGTTTTCATCTATTCTTCCTCTTCTTTTTCCTCCTCCTCCTTCTCCTCCTCCTCCTCGGCACTGTATCACAAACTTTCCGCGGTTCTGTTCAGGCGGAGGTCAAAACACAATGATCGTTTCTGCCTGAGCGAGTAACTCTAAATGGAAGATTGAATTTAAGCGTCGATGCGAGAATTATTGAAGGTGTCTCCTTGACTATACGGTGCAGCTAAGAGACAGGATATTATTATGTGCAGTGGAGGGGTGGAAGGAGGGGGGGGGGATGTTGAGAGAGAGAGAGAGAGAGAGAGAGAGAGAGAGAGAGAGAGAGAGAGAGAGAGAGAGAGAGAGAGAGAAGAGAAGAGAAGAGAAGAGAAAGAGAGAGAGAGAATAACACATGTCGCTACCTTTCCCATGCTTCCTCTCTATCTATCTATCTCTCCATAACAACTTACTCTCCGTCAAGCCGATAGCGAGGAACAAACTGAGGAGCTCTTTCGTTACACCGTGAATGAAGGAATATTTATGTGTTTTGAAGCCACGAGAAAATGTAAACAAAAAAGAAGAAGGGAAAAAAGGATAGGCGAGGAGGGGTCACTTAAGGAGCGGGGGAGGAGGAGGTTGAGGGTCAGGGGGTGTTGGGTGTAAGTGGACTAATGATAGGGAGGGAGGTGAAAGGGAGGGATTGTAGGGTTAGCAGGGGTGTGGGTGCAGACGAGGGAGGTGTGAGTGAAGGGTGATGGAAGGGGGAGGGGCGAGAGGGAGGGGGTGAAGACGTGAAGCATTAGGCACGGTGCAAGTGATGGGCGAGAGGCAGACGGTGAGAAGGAAGGAGGTGGGAGAGATAAAAGATAAAGGGAGGCGGGAGGGAGAGAGTGCAGATATCAAGCATTAGGCGTGGAGAAGTGATGGGCGGGAGGAGGCTTGAGCGGGAAGGGGGGAGGGAGGGAGGCGACGAGAAGGAAGGAAGGAAGGGGTAAATATAGAAGAGAGAAAGAAAGGAAAGAAAGAAGGGAAAACGTACAAGATAGACGGAAGGGCAGAAGAAAGGAGGCGGGAAGGAGAGAAGGAGGAAGACATGACGCACTATAGGAACGGGAGGAAGTAAGATTGGGAGGGAAATAAGAAGGGGGCAACAATTAACACGTATAAGACAGAGGAGAGGGAGGGCAGAAGGTGTCGAGAGGGGAGGGAGGGGCTGAGAACATAAGGCATTAGACATGAGGCAAGTGATAAGCGGGAGTCGTTGAAGGAGGGAGGCAAGGAAGGAGGTGGTACGCGCAAAAGACAAGAGCGAAGGAAGAGCAGAGAGAGAGAGGGAGGCAATAGGAAGGGAAGGAGGAGGTTACAAATAAAAGATAGAGGCGGGAGGGAGAGAGAGAGAGTGGTGGTGCAGACATGAGGCATTAGGCGCGGGGCAAGTGGTGGGCGGGCGGCGTTGTGGTGGGCGGGGGCGTGAGGCTCGTCGCCCACGCGCGGCGCAACGCTCCCTAATCACAAACACTCGTGATGGACGCGCGGCTGAAGTGGCACGTTGCGGCGCGGCGGCTCACGACAACACACGAGGGGGTGTGGGAGGAGGAAGGGGGCATGGGAGAGGAGGGGGGGGGCAGCTAGAGAGGGACGGGTAGGTACAGGAGATGGAGGAGAGGAGGTGGCTAAGGAGGGGGAGGAATGACAGGGACTGGTAGGAGGGAAGGCAAGGAAGGATGAGAATGGAGGAGGGGATTGGGCAGGGAATGACAGGGAGAGAGAGGAATGGGAGGAACAAGGATGAGATGGGAGGATGAGGGAATGGGGCAAGGCCGTGGATGGAGAGAGGGGAGGGGTGACTAGGGAGGCGAAGGAATGAGAGGGACGGGGAAGAGGGGAGGCAAGCACGGATGAGAACATAAGAACATAAGAACGTAAGGAGTCTGCAAGAGGGCGGTTGGAGGAGGGGATGGGTTAGAGGATAGAGGGGATGTGGAACGAAGAAGGGGGAAGGAATGAGAGGGACGTGGAGGAGGGAGGAGGAGGGGAGGGTCAGGTAGGGAGAGAGTGGAATGAGAGGAACGGAGATGGAAACCTTACGTGTTACGCTGAAACAATAACAACAGTATATAGAATTTTTTTTTATATAAAGGAAAGAAAGCAAAAGAGCCAATGAAAACTCACTTCAAATAAACAAATACAGAAACTGACTCTTCTTCTTAAGGCGATGGATGCTGCGAATTAATTATAGAGATCTGTTGACGTGTGAGTGAGCGCGTCGAGTCGAGGTCTCAGAAAAACCCAAATGATTGACTTGACATCGCGCGAGGAAGCCCGATCCACACTCGCTCATACTGGCGCAGGTGACGACGTGGACGCTTCAGGTGCTTAATGAGGCGCTTCGTTAGCTTATCAAGTTCATTAAGGCTTCGGTTCGTTAGTCTATCTGTCTGTTTATTCACCGGCGCGGCTGGTTATTGAGGTGCTAATTATTCTGTGTTACTGTTGGCAGGTTGAGCACACGAGCCAAGCACACACCTGTCTTCTTGTTTTCTTCTTCTCCTCTTCTCTTTATTCTTCTTTCTTTTGTTCTTTCGTTAGGTTATCAAGTCGTTCGTTCGTCTCTCTCCTTTTGTTTCCTTCTTCTTTTTTTCTTTCTTCTTTTCTTTCTTTATATCTACTCTCTTTTCTTCTCTTCCCTTCCCATTTTCTCTTTTCTTCTCATGGTTCCTCTCCTCTCCGTATCTACTGTCTATAGTTTCTTCTTGTACCATTTCTCCTTATATCTTTCCTTCTATTTCATCTCCTATCATTTCCTTTCCTCTCCTTTCCTCTCTTTTTCTCTCTCTCCTTTTTCATTTTCTTACTTCCCCTCCTCTCCTCCTCCTCCTCCTCCTCTCCCCTCCTCTTCTTTCTTAGTCTCTCCTTTCTAAAGCTCTTCCCTCTTCCTCTCCTCTACCCTTCTCTATTCTCTCCCACCTTCTCACCTCACCCATCCCCCCTTCTCCACTCGTGACAGAGAGACAGAGACACTAAGACACTAACCACCCAGCCACGCACACCCACCCACGTCACCTCCCCCATACCACCCCGAAAAGAATCCCAGCGCCCCCCCGTATCACATGACCTCCTCTTCGCCCCATACCCCGCGTCTTCACCACCCTCCCCCTCCCCATCACCAGGACGCAGCGACAGCCTTGGACGCGTAGGGTTTCACGGATTAGCGGCGCGCCCGTAACAAAAGGGTGGTTAGCCTGTCGGGAAATCACTGGAAACTAAATTATGATGATCAGATAAGGGGAGAGCACGGCTGGCTGGGCTTGATGGCGGCGGACACGGGCTGAGGCGAGGCTGGGGGAAGGTTTATGGAGCCTAGCTGGGGTTAGGAGGCTTGGGCTGGGGCTGGGGTGGGTAGGGGAGGGATGTTGGGGGTGGGATGCCGGGAGTGAGAAGGAGTGAGAGAGTTAAAGAGTTAGAGAGAAAGAGAGAGAAAGAATCTATATGGTGTGAAGTACTAGACTAATGTAACCTAATATCTACTTTGTGTTAGCTGTAGATAGTACGTATACGCATAATTTCTACTCCTTACCTTTCTGTACATTCCTGTCGTTCTAGCATCGACGACCATCTTCTGAGGCTCCACACTCTTTTCCCCACCTCTTGCATCCAAATATCATCGTTTCTCAGCCTCTAACAACACTGTGCACTAGTCTAAACATCTACTTTGTGTTAGCTAAGGTACGTGTAACATTCTTTCCCTCCTTATTTTTGTGTTTTCCTGGAGTACTAGCATCGACGACCATTTTCTCAAGTCCAACACTCATTTTCCCTTCTAATATAACCGTTCCTCAGCCTTCGCCGGTGGTGTTTTCATGAGTGAGTGGTGTGTCATGCGCCGCCCTCACCCCTTCGAGGCCTGATGATGCACTTCCTCTTCTGATCATAGAGACGAGGGTGTGGGTGCATAGCTGTATATATATACACTTATTTTGTATAGACACGGTATCTTTCTTCATCCTGGTCCTCCTCGTCCTCGTCGTCCTCGTCCTCCTACTCCTCCTCCTTTTTCATATCCTTCTCTTCCTCTTCCTCATCCTCATCCTCATCCTCCTCATTCTCTTCCACATCATCATCCTCTTTTTCTTTTTCTTACTATTTTTCTCTTCCTCTTCTTCGCTTCCGTTTCGCATTCTCCTCCAGTTCTTTTTCCTCTTAGTCATCTTTTCTTCTTCCCTTTTTCCTTCTCCTGACCAAAAGGAACCAAGCATCACTCTCTTGAAGGTGGACACCATCTCCTTAGTGGACGATATTTTGATGCACACCTGCCCGTCACTCTTACAAAAGCGTAGGATACTAATTAACCGCACCTACACTCTGTTTCTGTCGGTGCCAATAGCTCTCTAACACTCTGATCCCTGAGTGTTGGCTTTCTTCTTTGACCTGCGCTGCTAACGAGAAATCCAGCCGTCTAACTGCGCCCACTCTTAGGTTAGGTCATATAGGTTAAGTTAGGTTAGGTAGGGGTTGGTTAGAGCCACGTGAGGGAATTTTGAGTGGGAATGACAATGAGACTATATTTCAGAACACTTCATGGTTAGTTTTGGGGCTACAGCTGAGCGTCTTCACTCGGGGACCACATACCAGTAGAGAGATTGGGAGTATGCGACCCGGCCTGAGAGTTTTGGGCCGACCACCGCCGCGCCGCCACGAAGGTTATGAGTAATCCTCCGTGTAATTACCGGGGTCAGAGGGCGCCCAGTGTTCGCGGGGCCCAGACGCACGCCACACGACCCCAATCCTACCCCTCCTCCTGCCCCTCCTGCCCCGTCCTCCTCCTCCGCTGCCCCGTCCCTCCCTCCCTCCGCTCACAACACTTAACCAGCGCAGATTTCCGCAGCTGTTGATTGCACTGATAATAGTCGTAATCTGCGCGAAGAATAAACTTCTGCTCACCTCCTTGCCTTGCCTGCCTCCACGATAGAACTTTTATTTTCTTTCTTTCTCTCTCGTTCTCTTTCTCCTTCTCTCTCGTTCTCTTTCTCCTTCTCTTTCGTTTTCTTTCTCTCGTTCTCTTTCGTTCTTGTTCTCTCTTGTTCTCTTTCTCTCTCGTTCTCTCTCTCACTCTCTCTCTCTCGTTCGTTTGGTTATGTATTTTCAAAGCCTTCCTCTTAATTTCTGTTTTTTTCTTTATTTTCTCATTTATTTTCTTCCTTATCTCCTTCTTGTCTCTTTTTTGTGTGCTATGACCCGTCTTTTTTTCCTTCCTGTTTGTTATTCAGTGTCACGAAATTCTCCCTTATTATTTTTCTATTGTTTTTTTTTTTCTCTTTCTACTACAAGCTGCCTCCTAATTTGCCTTCCCTCCATATTATTTTCGATTACCTTCTGCTTATTTCTTTCACTCTTTTCCCACAGGTAGCAGAGTGTGGAAAGACTGATTTTTTTCCCTTTGGTTATTCGGTAATATAAGTCGTCCACTAAATTATATGTTTCTCGTCTGGTGTTTAGCTTTACTTCCGATTTTGTTTTTTGGATGTTTTCTCGCGTCTCGATCTTTCCCGACACTTCATGACATTATTTATCCTTTATTTTTTCATCCTTCCTTTCATCCTTCCTTTCATGTTTTTCCTCCTATTCAGCCGTGCGAGTCACCTTCTAATTAATATCACCAGTGCTCAGTTTTTCTTCCTCTTAGCTTTTTGGAGTGTTCTTTCTCGTGTCTACCAAGAAACGCGGGAGGAAAATTACTACAGCGATGCCGTGAGGGTTGACGTGGAGCCTTACTGAAAGAGGGAGGCAAGCAAGCAACCACAACCACCTTCACAGCTCGAGTAATTTAACCCCCCGGAAGCAGGGCTGGATTTAGGTCTTTCGCTCTCCATGAGGCGTGCTGGCGCAATAACAGTTGAAGAATATAAGACTGTGGTTGCATTAAGTACAATAAACTATGTTATTTTTAACTACAAGTCCCCAGCCCTAACATAACTTCTTCCGACACCGAGCTCTTTATATCTCTCTTACCTATTTCTCAACTTATCCACGCCTATTTTCGGTATTTCTGGTAGGCTCACTCCGTTATCGAGACCAAGAGGGTTGCACTTCATGGTTGTTACCTTATGCTTTTAAATATATGTCCCGGGGCACCTCACAGTGTTGATGTTAAATGACAAAAGGTCACTGTGCTACGGCCGTGATATGAGTGTTGACGAGGGCCCCGCAACACTAATCTGGCCCTATGCTAAAGTTACCACCCACCTTATCAACGACAGAATGAATAAAAAAGAAAAAAAAGCCAAACCTGGAGATGAGTGGTGTTACTGAGTGTTAGTGGCGTAGGTTGTAGACCATTTGCAAATTACTTCATATTTTTGGGACTTCTCTGGCCTACCGTTCTTTAGACCATCTTTCTGGTCGCGGCATGATGCACTCCACCGTGGCCATGAGGGTGTGTGTGCCGCTGAGGATTAGGCGGAACGCCAAGCATTTAAACCCTGAAGCATAAACATAGCGTACACCTCCATACACAGGTGTGGCCACTCTGCAACACACACACACACACACACACACACACGCACACACACACACACACACACACACACACACACACACACACACACACACACACACACATACCCCCCCCCCTCCCACATACACACAACATACCAATCATCCCGGGCCGCCGCTAAATCTAGCACCCTCCGATTCTACTTTAATAGTTAATTTACGTGCTGAAAACCAAACCCACGCAGTCACTCAATCACCCATAAACAAGCCTGAGAAATTAGCGGCTGCCTCGCCATCAGGTGCGGGCGGCGGGGAGACGAGGCGGGGGCCGTGCCATGCCCTTGCGGTCCTTCCTTCTCCTCGCCCCGCGGCCCCGGTGATGGGCGCGGCGTGGCCTCAATTACAGTATTTGTTGCACTTTGTTTGCTCACAGGACGCCCCCTGCAGCCGCGCCACGCCCCACCCGGAGGAGGGGCGGGGCGGGGCGCAGCGTCACACCCCGAAACTAGTCCGTGGAAGCGAGAAATTCCATATTGCAAGAGGCCATTTTTGTGTTCGCGGCGCGGGTGGGTTACGCCTCGCCGCCCCTGCCGTCTCGTTTCAGGCTCCTCGCGGGGAAGAACGACTCGGGCACTGGGCGGAGGCTTCGTGGCGTAGCTTCTTCATGGGCGGCATCCTCCGTGCACGTCCCTCGAGGTGTGTGTTGACCAATATGATTAATGCCTCGCCTTATTTGAACCGCGGCTCAGTTTCAGATTTCTTCGTCGACTCGGAGTGAGGCGACGGAACAGCGCGGGAACCTTGGAGCGCCTCGGCAGAACTTTAAAGCTAAAAATATTAACTTATGAGGCTCTGGTCTGCTCAGTGTCGGTCCCACTCCACGCAGGCGAGAGGCGACGAGGAGGAAAACGAGCGACCGAAGGAGGGAGAGAGGGAGTCAGGTAATACACACACAGACACAGGGGGCGCGTGAGCAGGTGTGGGAGAGGTTGTAACGCGCTGGAAACACTTTGTACGCGATGACAGACTATTAGCTCTTGAATTAGGGATGAGAAATAGCTGGGCATAGATAGCGGTGGTGTGTATGAACGTGTGTATCTGTCTGGCGGCCGCTCCTTAACTCCCCCAGCCCTTGACGAGGCGCAGAAATGGCTCTTTCAAGGGGGAGTCATTTGTCAGAATCTTCACGTGTTCACCAGTACGAGCCGAGCTTCTGGGTCCAGTAAACCAGTCGGAAAATATTGTTATAACACCAGATTCTAAGTTCAGCGAGTGACGAAAAGAAAAAAGAAGGAAGGAAAACAAGAAAATATGACTAATGTAGCTTTTTCATCACCAAAGCAAGATAAAGTAAGTTTCGCGAGGGGAGAGAGAAAGGGAGAGTAAAGGAAGAGAAAAGGAAAGTGAGGAGAAAGGGGGAACTGTGGTAAATAAATGGGGAGTGAATAGGGAGATGAATAGTTGAGAATAACGAAAGGGGAGGAAAGGGTAAATGAGGAAGTGAGGGGAGGAGGGATAACTGGGAGAAGGGGAGTAGGGAGTAAATATTGAAGGGGTGAAGGGGAGAAGAGGAAGAAGGGCGAAGATGGTGAAGTAGAGGAGGGGTGAAAGCGGAATAAGGGTGACAGGGAGGAAGGGTGAATAGGTGAAGGGAGGAAGGGGTGAAAGAAAGTAGAAGTGGAGGGAATAAGAGGGGGGAAGGGAGAAAGGAAGGGGTGAAAAAGGGTGCAGGAGGAGGAGGGGTGAACAGATGAAGGGAAGGAGTGGAGAAGGGGGTGAAGGGGCGAAGTAGAGGAAGGGGAGGGAGGAGGGGTGAAGGGGAGGGATGAAGGGGGGGGAGAAAAGGGAGAAGGGGAGAGGGGGTGTTTGTCTTCGTGTGATGGTCGGCGTGGGACTCGTCAGGCAAAGCGGTTGGGCCGAAGAATGACCCGACGACACAACCAGGTGCTCTCTCTCTCTCTCTCTCTCTCTCTCTCACCATCATTACCATCACCACCACACCATCACCGCAAACACCACCAAATGCCTTGATGGTGTTTGGAGTTCTGAGGTTCTGTTCTCTTATTCTTTTCCACCACCACCACCACCACCAGCGGCCAGTCGTTGCGGTGCTGACGGGGTTTATGGAGCAAGGCGGTGCACAGGTTTCCGCTCAGGTCTTGCTACGATTTCGACGCCTATCGCTTCTTCTTTGACCCTCTGCGTTGCTTTACCTGCTACTGCGAGACGTTGTTGCTGCTTGTATTTATAGATACGATACTCGTGGCTCCATTCTTGCCCTGACTCTGTGCATAGACTCCCTAAAAAGGCGTAGACAGACACTTGGTATACCGACAGGCTTCCCAAACACACATCTGGAAAAGGGCGAAGATCTCTGAACCGACACGGGACAAATAGGACTCACACCCGCACTCAATTCCTTTTTATATTCTCTTATTTACTTAACCCATATTTGTAGGATTTAGGTGCCGAGGGCCGCGCGAAAGCCATAATACTTCGTTCGCGCGGCGTTCTTTTCGTCCCCCCGAAGAGTGGACCCTGAGACGCCCTCCTGAACGCTGGCATCCGCAAGGGTCGTCGCTTCCCCCCGTTCCCGCAAGACACTTATTGAATGTCATTCCAAGTTATTGCGTGAATTCATCCCGCGCGCGGCCCAGTCGTCCCCCGGAGACAAATCAGCGGAAGCGATGGACCGATGCGCTCAAAAAGGCAGGAATACAAATTGGAAAATCTTCGGGAACGGTTTACCCGCCGAGCCCCTGGGAGAAAATGGCTGCTGATAAGGTGGGTGGAGGAAGAGGAACAGAAGGAGGGAAGGAAAGAGGAAGGAGGAGTTAAAGTAAGGAGAGCTAATCAGGTGGGGAAACGGAAAAAAAGAGAAATTGAAGTAGGAAGAAAGGAAGGAAGAAGGAAGGAGGAAGAGAAGTAATGGGGATAGAGAGAAAAAGATGAAGATGAAATTAAGGAAAGGGAAAAGAAAGCGGATCAGGAAGAAGGAAGGGAAGAGAAAGAAAGGTTAAAAAAAACAAGAAAAAGAAATGACAAATCAGAATGAATGGAGGAAGATAAGAATTGGAGAGAAGGAAGGAAGGAAGGAAGGGAGGGAGGAACAAGGAAAGAGGAAGAAAGGAAAGAGGGCGAATCAGGTGAGAAGATGGAGGAAAAAAAGAAAGACGGAGGGAAAGGGAAAAGAAGGTGGAGCAGGAAGGAGAAAGAAAAAGAAGGAAAAAAAGGAAAAAAAAAGAATAAAGGAAAAAAAGAGGATATGTATGAGGCAAAGAAGAATCACATGTCTTTCTCCCTCCTTATGTATTTTCCGTGTTATTGGTATTGGTAATGTTGTTGGTGGTGGTGATGGTGTTAGTGGTGACAGTGTTTGCTTCTTTTAACCTCTTTTTCCCCTTCTCTCTCTTTTTGCTTTTCCTTATCAATGTCACACACACACACGCACAGCACGCACAGCCAAGGCTTTGTTTATACTGTCCCTCGTTGTCTGTGATTCACGATCGGTAGTCACGTGAAATCTGTGTATGCATCTCTCTCTCTCTCTCTCTCTCTCTCTCTCTCTCTCGGCGGTGGCTGAAAAATTGCCAGCTTGCTCGTAGCGGCGGGCGGTACGCGAACCTACGTCCTCCTGAACGCCGCGCCCGCACGCTGACCGCTCCGCCACCGCCTCCTCTGTCTCGGAATCAGAGTAAAAGGCTGCCGAACAATTCTCTATAGCCTGTACATCGTATCTTCCCTCCTATTTACTGTGGATTTTATATTTTGCATTCTCTTTCCTCATTTAACTTCAATGTCTGGTCCAGTAAATATGAAAAGTCTGTTTTGAGGGGCCGCCGCTCCCTTGGGAAGTGCCTTGGAGACCCTCAGTGGCACTCTGCGTTGAACCATCAATATAAAAAACGACCTTCCATTTATCTGTGTAAAAAAGCTGGAAGAATTGGAAGGTCACTTAATCATAACAGTGAAAAAGACATTTATCAAACCCAACATAAATCAGCCTATCAGATGAACCTCATTCTTAAAACGAAAGAAGCAGAACAATATATTCTTACGTTTTATTACGTGTCTGAGGCTTGCGGTAATTTGGACCACAGACAAAGTGACGATTAGAAAAGAAATTAGCGTCAATGGACCCCAACGCGTGACACATGAATACCACAGAGGCATTATCGGTAACAGTATTACCAGGTTTTTAACACACACACACACACACACACACACACACACACACACACACACACACACACACACACACACACACACACACACACACACACACACACACAACCCCCTCCCCCCCTACACACACTATAATGGCTCGGCGTTGTGTTGTTGTGGTGTTTTCGGTACATATTGATTGCTGGACAGACAGAAGGGGAAGGACAACCCTCTGCGGGCGTGCATCATTTGTAAGGGCGGGGAATGGGCGTGCGGCGGTCATCGCGGCACAGATTGGCAGGGGAGCATGGGCGGCCCTGGGGACGGGATGGGAGCGACAAGGCGCCAGTGAGTGGAGGGGGAATAAGGTGGCAGTGGAGTATGGGTCTCATTTCTTAGCCCGTTTTCTAAAACGTATCGGCGCCTCAGTTCGCCAGTTTGAAAAGCCTCTCGTAGAAGTTGCTGGGGTTGTCATGGACTGTTTTGTGATCCTAGTGATAGTTGTACACGGCTGCTGCACCATGAAGGGGAAAAGCACTTATGAAAACCGGCTACTCATCTCTGTGGCATTGGAAAATAGTCATAATGGGAACCCGATACGTTTAAATATAGGGCCCCTGGTCTTCTTACTATAGAACTGTCATCATGATGTTAGAATCTGTGCAGAGGAGGACGTCCTAAACATTCAAATTTGCATTCTCCAGAAAAGTGAAGGGTGCGAGGAGACTTGATCGAAGTTTATAAATGAATGAAGGGCTATGATAAGGGTGATATTAATAAGACTCTGGTTGTAAGAGAGAGAGAGAGAGAGAGAGAGAGAGAGAGAGAGAGAGAGAGAGAGAGAGAGAGAGAGAGAGAGAGAGAGAGAGAGAGAGAGAGAGAGAGAGAGAGAGAGAGAGAGAGAGAGAGAGAGAGAGAGAGAGAGAGAGAACACGTAGCAATGGGCTTAAGTTAGATATATTCAGATTCAACAGAGATTAAGGAAAACAAAGGAAAAGGAAGGGGAAATGAGTTGTTTATGAGTAGAACAGGCTTGGCAGTCATGTTGAGTGCCAATACGATAGACACCCGCAAGAAAACGTTAGCCAATTGCATGGATAGTGAGTGAGGTTTATTGACATAGACGATATTAATAGTATCTACAAATAACAACAACAAAAATGTACATAATATATCTCTTGGGCAAAATAGTTCAAAGTTAATAGTCGTTGTGTCCCAAGTTATGTCGTTGGTGTTGGTAGTAGTGGAAGTCGTAGTGACGGTGGTCGTAGTGGAGGTAGCAGTGGTGGTCGTTATGGTGATGGTGTTGGGGAGGGGAGTAAAAGTAACGAACTCAACACAACAATCGGCGTTTCACTGAGTCGCTGATTTCTGTTCCCTCTCTAACCTTCTGCTCCGGCGTCCCTCTCGTGTCCGTCGATCGATGCCGCCTCGTGGTAATGCCGCAGTTGGCCTTTTTCCCGCCAACAGACCATGTGGCTCAGAGAAAGCGGTGATGTTTAGTGGCCGACTACGTTGTATCTTGGAGTAGGCCTAGGTAGGACTATCTTCTTTTTGTTGTTGATATTATTATCGCTATTGTTATTAGTAGTGGTTGCGGTAGCATTTTTTTCTTATGATTTTTTTTTCTCTTTTTCATCTTTTTTCTTCTCCCCTCCTCTCCCTCTCCTCCTCTTCCTCCTCCTCTTCCTTGATGCATAGTGTGTAATAATAATGATAATAATAATAATGATAATAATAATAATAATAATAATAATAATCCAGCTGAGAAAGAGAAGGCACAGGAGAAAAGGGAGGAAGAGGAGAAGGGGAAGAAGGAGGAGGGAGGAAGGGAGGAAAAGCAGGAGGGAAGAGGAGGAAGGAGAACAAGAAGAACTACAAGAACAAGATCAAGAAGAAAAATAAGAATAATAAAGAAAAATATGAGGAAAAGTATTAGAAACAGGAGGAAGAGGAGACAGCAGGAAGAGGGGAAAGAAGGAGGAGAAAGAAAAGGAAAAGGAGGAAGAGAAGGAGGAGAAGAAAGGGGATAAGTATCAGTAGTAGTAGTAGTAGTAGTAGTAGTAGTTGTAGTAGCAGTAGTAGTAATAGTAGTAGTAGTAGTTGTTGTAGTAGTAGTAATAGTAGTCGTAAGAGGAGGAGGAGAAACAGACACCCATAAGTTTTGAAGATAACCAGGTATGGGTGTGCATCGGCGTACAGTATAAACACACTCATTATCAGCCCCCGTGTCAGCCCCGGAAGCCGTCATCCTGTGTTGCTTTACTATATATTGCAACGACGTGAGGTGCCGGTGCTGTCGTCACGAGGAGGAGGAGGAGGAGGAAAAGGAAATGAAAAATAAATGAAGAAGATGAGGAGGAGGAGGAGGAGGAAAAGGAAATGAAAAATAAATGAAGAAGATGAGGAGGAGGAGGAGGAAAAGTTGATGAAAAAATTATGATGAGGGAAATGACTAAAATATAATGAAGAGGAGGAGGAAGGGAGGGGGGAGGAGGAGGTAAGGTAAAGTAAAGTTGCGGGCATACGCTATAGCTGCACGTGGCCTCGGTGTTGATATCCGTTGCACTGGCCCCTGAACCTGTGGTAGAAAGAACCTATTACCCCGGGACACAGCGCCAGTGTTACCACAGTTTACTTTCCCCAGGTTTCCCCACGTACGCATTTATCGACCAGCCCGAAAGGGAGGAGGAACAGCTGGGTGACTTGCACGCCGTCTGCCAGGGTCGGGATTCAAACCCGGGCCCCCGGATTCGAAGCCAGGAACGCTAACTACTAGCTATAGTCCACGGAGGAGCGTGTTATAATGAGAAGTGTGACGAGTGTAATGATGAGAAGGCGCATCAACAGGAAGATAAGTAGGAAGAAGACAGACGAACAGGATGTATATATAGTAGGCAAGGAAAAACAATGATAACAGGATGATAAAGACCGGCAGGAGGAGGAGGAGGAGGAGGAGGAAGGAAGGGAGCAAGGGAACATGCATCTTCCCTATAGGCTGACAGACGGCCTGGCGCAGGAGTGACAGCAGAAGTTCCGACAGAGAGTGGTCGAGTCCATGGGAAGGAAGGAACTGGATCGAGTGTCTATTACGTGGACATCATGGGTAGGCAATTGTAGCCTCCTGAACTTGAGACCAATTGTTTTTCTGGACATAAGGACATCAGGAGATTTCAAAAGGACAACCACAGAGAGCGGCCGAGTCCAAGTGAAGGAAGGTGCTGGATCGAGTGTCGCTTCATCGCCAGAACATCATGAGTATGCGATTTTAGCATCTTGAACTTGAAACCAATGCCTTTACTGACCTTACATGTTTCCTCTAGCTTGTGATAATCATAAAGAAAGACAGTTTCAGACATAAATAAGAAAAGGGATAGTAGAAATTCAATAAAAGTTCGTTCATATAGATTCCTTAGTTCGTCAATCTGAAGACAATGTTTTAAGAAGCAAAGATATAAGTCATAGGAAACGAAAAGAAGTGACGTGCTGTTATTCTATGGCCCGTTTTCTCAAACGCTTTCTATTCTCACAACAACTATTTCCAAAGGCCCCAAAGGAGATTAGTCAGGATTTCATGTGTGTTTTTCACGTTCATGGTGCAGAAGCCTCGTCAAAACTATCACTAGGCTCATAAAACTACCCATGGAAATACCCACAACAGCCTCTACGAAAGCCTTATCATCTGTGGGTGTGTGAGCCCCGAAATATTTGAGGATATGGGCCAAGCTTTTGAGATTCGTATCCTTAAACCCTTCGAGGCTTGGTACATGTATTTCAAAAGGCTCCCGCAAAAGTGTTCGGGGTTTCCATGGGTGGTTTCCTGAGCCTAGCGGTAGTTTTACAAGGCTTACGCTCTGTGAATTGGAAAAACACAACTCGACGTAGCTCCTCTCTGGTCTTAACATCCTAAAAAGAGCTCCAGACGTTTGATAATACAAGTGTGGGTCTCCCCATGTACTATTTACTCATGTTTTTTTTAGCGTCTGTTTACTGTTCGCCTCGAGTAAGATACGAGACCTTCTGATGTAAGTTTACCAACACTTTTTTAAACGTTTGTGGCAATGATTTCTCTTTGTTTTTAGTTCATTTCGTTCATTTAGTTCATTTATTTTTAGTTCATTTCGTTCAGGATGAGGCTAAGTTGTTTACCTTTTCGTTTTCTTGCTCATAAGACCTCGATTTAGTTAATAGAATAAGTGATTTGCTTTTCCTTACATCTTCTTTTGTCTTTCTTTTTTCTTCTCTCTCTTTATCACTCTCTCTCTCTCTCTCTCTCTCTCTCTCTCTCTCTCTCTCTCTCTCTCTCTCTCTCTCTCTCTCTCTCTCTCTCTCTCTCTCTCTCTCTCTCTCTCTCTCTCTCTCTCTCTCTCTCTCTCTCATCACTATTATAATCACCATCCCCTTTACTCTCCCTCTCTCCCTCGTGTGCAGATGTGTGGATAGGGCCCGGCGCGGTGGCTGTGGGGAGCGGCCTCTTGGTGGGAATAATCGTCGTGTGTGCCATTATGTGTTACCGACGCCGCCGTAGGAAGAAGAGGGCCAGGTGTGTGTGGGTGTGAGTGGGGGTGGGTGGGGGTGTGGGTGGGTTGGAGGTCGAGCTGGGGGGATGGGGGGGGGGGGCGGAGAGTGTGTGTGTGTGTGTGTGTGTGTGTGTGTGTGCGCGCGCGTAATAATGATAGTATTGTTAATTGTGATGATAATAACAATAGCAATGATAAAACTACTATGTACTACTACTTCTACAACTGTTACTACTGGCTCTACTACAACACTACTACAACACCAAAATATAAAGTAAAATCAACAACATCAGTTACCACTACTACTTCTACTATTGCTACCACTACCATCATCACCACGACGATAAATACTACCACAGTATCAAAAACAACAATACCAACAACAACAAAAACAAAATCATCATCATCATCATCAACAGCATAAACCACAACCACATCAACAACCACTACCACTGCCTCTATTCTTTCCCTTCCCTCCATTACTGCAGAAAAAACTCCGCCGCCAAAGCACGCCGAAGACCTCATCCCTCCGCCCCGCCGTCACCTCACCTCGCCCTGCTCCCGCCTTACCCCTCCCGCCACTGCAACAACACCCACGTAACCCTTCAGGGGAACGCACGCCTGCCGGACCCCAGCACTGCCTTCAACACCCTCTCATCCTTAATGAATGACATGAAGTACCAGAAAGACGGCAACGAAACACCGTCCTTTGAAGTAAACTATGAAAACGTGAACTACAACCCTAAACTCGATCCATGGCCTGAAGTTCCTCGCAATAACATGCCTCAGGTCCACGTTGAAGACACTCCCAACTCTCTGGAAGCAGCCTCAGCACATGCCCTAGTCTCTCACTCTCTCACGGACTCCTCTTTCCTAACCCTCAAAACTTTGGCTGGTAGTGAGATCTGCTTCACTGACGAGGACCTTCCAACAGTCAACATCTGCTCCCCCATCCCCGGCCTGCTGCCCCTGCCTGACCCTCGAGCTCTGGAGGCTGCCGATAATTCGTATGATGAGTACCAGGGTTATCTCAGGCCCACGGACAAGGAGCGTCGTCTCACCATGATGCAGTTTGTTGTGAAGGACAAAATGAGGGTGAAACTGAAGCTGAAGATGCCTGAGTGAGGGCGGATGATCGAGCTGTGAGGCTGAAGGAGGGAAAAGGAGCGAGATAGGGTAGGAAAAGAGCGAGTGTGTAGAAACGAAGGGACGAGACTGTGTTGCGGTGGTCTTCATCATCTTTATTATCTTTATCTGTGTGTGTGTGTGTGTGTGTGTGTGTGTGTGTGTGTGTGTGGAGGTGGGTGGGTGGGTGGGTACAGCGTGTAGGTTATTGATAATATCGTTTAGGTCTGTGAAACGTATCATTTTAGTTCTATTTCCACTCTTACTTAGTACCCACGTGATTAATGCCTAGGTAGTGATTATTTTAATTACCATAATCGTCTTAAGAACAACTACTACTTATATTACTTTTCCTCATCTCCATCTCTTCTAGTATTCCCATGATTATAACAAACTACTTTTTTTTCTATACTTTCCTCCTCTTTACATGAATCTAGTTCACAGTATGAACATCATCACCGACCTTTCACAATTTTCCTGTTGTTGTTTTTGTTGCAGTATCTTATTCTTCTATATTTAGGGAACTACAAGTGTGTCCGGGATATTTCAATAACATCCGGCCTTATTTTTTCAATATTATTCAGTTTGTTGCGCGTTTGCTTATAATTTCCAAGAATACATGCATATATTCATTCTCTCTCTCTCTCTCTCTCTGACACACACACACACACACACACACACACACACACACGAGCGAGCCACACACTACGACTGGATACCCTTATCGCGTCAATAATAATATTTTCAGTCATTTCCATCAATACCCTTCATCCGGTTATGTTGAATCTTCCCATAAGACGTCTGTTTATTGTCTAACAGAGCCGGTATACAAGATGGTCCACGAGGCATTTAGAAGAGTCAGCGCTAGAATAACGTTTTCTATAGAGCTATCGGGCGAGCCAGGCAATACTATGTAGAGGGATACCGTGTGAATTCCGGAGCTGAGCCATTTCGTTATATGGATCCTGTTCTTTAAGGTTGAGGATTGGAAACTGTTGCGTTATCGAAGAATTAGAGTCCTTGAGTTGAATTAGTAATGGAAGGTCAGTCCTGTCACGGGTTGCAGGTGTCTGAAATCTACGGTCTTCAGTTGATGAAAGTGAGATCTAATTCAATGAAGCTGATTAATTATTACATAGCTACACCAGTCTCTCATGTCTTTGCGTTGCGTCTTGTGAATCAGAAGGTTGAGATAGATTCTGTGTTAGGTTTTACGTCATGCATTCTGGTGGGTGGACATGATATAATTTCTAACCAAACTCTGTACATATATCTAGAAACGTATTAGTGCATTATGATAAGTGTTCTATGATGATCTGTTCAAAGTATATATTCTTAGTATAACGTTCGTGGTCCTTTCCAGCGTTGACAGATTCTCGTATACTCAGAACATTGCATATATAATTTTCAGGCCCTAAAATTGTCGTACAAGTACCAATAATGACCTTAAATTAATGTTAGTGTTAG
This sequence comes from Eriocheir sinensis, assembly GCF_024679095.1. Classification (NCBI taxonomy): domain Eukaryota; kingdom Metazoa; phylum Arthropoda; class Malacostraca; order Decapoda; family Varunidae; genus Eriocheir; species Eriocheir sinensis. Next base: position 760,584 of record NC_066523.1, read on the forward strand.
GAGCGGCAAGTATCGATGTTTTTTGACAATAGTTATGTGTAAACAACCGGAAAATACGATATATGCTAAGTACGATAAGCTGGTATCTGGCAACGTTGGTCCTTTCTGTTGACGTTAAAAACGTGATATCGGAATAAATCAAACAAACATTTTTCGTGTGTAATAACATACGAGTTCATGATTTTTTTAGGCTAATCGTTCTCGCCAGACATTCACTTCTCATCGTGTAGTTCAACGTTTTCGCCTGATATTCATTTCTCATTCTGTAATTCTTTATATTGCTTTAGGGTTAAGAATGGCACGCACCTCCATTCTTATATGTTATCTTTTTTCAGTACTACAAATAATGAATCAATCAAACAATTACTTATTGCCTAACTGTCTTCCCTGATCAGCCGAGCACCGACTAGTGTGTGGCGTTACGGCCTCACTCTCTTGCCAGTGGTCGAGGAAGAGGTATTAAGGGTAAGAACGAGCAAGTGTAGCCCTCGGACTAACGGAGATGTATTGTAGTCATTCACCTGCTGTTTCTCTCCTGCACTTTATTTGAGATTTAATCATTAATAAATATTGCATCATTAAGTATTGTTTCCTTCTATACCAGTTATCACGAAGGGTACTAGTTGGAGATTTCGAAGGTGGGGAACATAGTACTGGACCCAGACGGAACTACTTGCCTTGACTTTATAGCCACGTGCAAGCACCGTCAAGAATATCTTAATAGTGTGAGAGCTAAAACCCTTGTATTGGTGCTTGTTGCAGATACGAGGCAAACCAGAGTAATTTAAGAAGAATAAAAAAGAATTAGTTACATCTCCCTCATTATGCATTCCTGACATGGTTTCTGTAATTCCTACTCATTCTACTAACAATCAAGAGCAGTTTGATGTATTACAGTTCTGCGGGGAGGAATGAGTAGTTGCGAGAGAGAAGACAGAGATCATTATGATATGAAGAGTAAATATTGTTCTAATTACTACCTTGGCTAGGATGTGACAAATAAAGTGGTGTAGAATAAATATGTTCTGGGAGAATACATCCAGGGTGTTCGCATTGTCCCGCTCGGAAGCCGTCGAGTAATGTGAAAGTGGTTGGCTGTGTCCGTAGAGTTTACCGCGTCACTGACCCGGTACCGCTCCGCCCGTAACACACCTTTTCTCTTATAGGCGTTTAACAGTGTGTGCCTTTCTGGTGGAAATCTCGCTGTAAAGCATTCTGTTGATCAGTCTGCTGGCGCTAAATGTGACAGGAGGTTTCCAGAGACTGTTATTTCTTTATAACAGCATAATTATTTTTCAGTATAACGCAGTTGTTGCGTAGGCTCCGGAAAGCTGTTACAAAGTCTACGAATACAATTAAAATATTGTTTGGTTATTAATAAGAATATTTGAGAGCTTTTACTTATGCAGTGAATGGTTTATTCTAGTACTGTTTCAGTAGCTTGTCAGCGGGAATGAGATGTAGAAAGTAGTAGTAGTGCATTAAGAAAAGGAATATTTAAAAGTGTGATGATAATAGAAAGCAGCTCCTGCATGAATTGTTACCCTTCCTTTTTTCATTTTCCTCAGGTAAGTGTGACCAGGGACTGCCACCACCACCACAGCGCGACCCAGGTGCCCCGGATGCAAGGACCTGATAGGCAGCGACACATGTATGGCATGCAGTGTGTGGGAATGAAGCTGCGCTGTGTCTTGAAACCACGCCTTACACTAACTGAACCTTTGAGTGAACCCCTGCCAATGTAAGTACGACTGATTTATATATATATATATATATATATATATATATATATATATATATATATATATATATATATATATATATATATATATATATATATATATAATTTTCTTTTCGTGTCGCAATTGTAGTGTGGACTCGTTTTGGCTTTCTAAGTCACGAATTTTAACAAAAAGTATTAATAGACAGAATACAGTTATCTAGCTGTAAGTAGTTGGGTATATTCAAATTTATGATTAAATTACTGTGAAGAATAATTTATATCTGAAAATCAATATGGAATGTGAAAACGCTGAGGAAATGGACCTGTGACCGATAAAATTAGGGGAGAGATGATTTAGTTAGCAGGTGTGGCAATCAGGTTACGTAAGACACATACATCGCGGTCACACGTGAGTTGTACAGTATATATGGCAGAGTACGCTGCAACGCCCTTCCCTTCCCTTCCTTTCCTGATATGTTAGTGGTGGCGTAGCGGTCCCGCGGTGCGTGTTTAGCGGTCGTAGTTTTCAGGGTGCAGCGGCTGTGTATGGTCGTCTCGTTAAGCTATAGAAATAAATGATGTTTGTCCTCCGCGACGCGACGCTCGGTAATGGCCACCTTAACGTGATGGAAGGAGTAATACCAATGTTGTGTCTGTAGAATACGGGATGTGAAGTAATAGTAGCGTTGTGTGTCGAGAATGTGTGATATTAGTTTTCTGCTTTAGTTCCATTTCTCAAACACTTTGGGGCTCACACACCCACATTTGTTAAGGCTTTCGTAGAGGCTGAGTTAGTATTTCCATGAGTAGTTTTATGAGCCTAGTGATAGTTTGACAAAGTTCTCGCATCATGTGTGTCTAGAATATGTGATACTGGTTTTCCGCCTTAATGGTACGTAATAGCAGTGTTATGTAAAGGGTAGTAAATATAGGCACCCAGTTTGCTTACTCAGAACCTATACGACTCGTGTTAAAGATGATATTGGTAATGGATTATCGTACCTTCGTGGCCCGATAATAAGGGGTGTGTAGGATAATGGTCTGTCTCAAGAATTCATACATACAAACAAATGGCCGTTTCCTCTTCGTCCTAAGCCGTTCAATCATCAGTGGATAATAGAAACTTAACTTATGTACGCGACTTTTCTTGTATGGACCTGAGGATGAGAAATGCCCATATTACTTCTTTTATATTTGATTTTTCTTCATATATCCACACACATTGTTAAAGGAGGAAAAGAAGGAGGAGAAAGAGGAGAAGAAGGAGAAGGAGAAAGAGAAGGCAGGGAAAAGGAAGGCAAAGCAAGAAAGAAGACAAGGACGAGATAGGAGGAAGGATGAGGAAGAGGAGGAGGAGGAGGAGGAGAAAAATGTGAATAGGAGGCATGGCAGAGGAAAGGAAAGAGATGGAAACTAATTGGGACGAAGCAGAGAGGAGAAGGACGAAGTGGAAAGGAGTAGGAAGGGGAGGAGGAGGAGGAGGAGGAGGAGGAGGAGGAGGAGGAGGACTGCCACCACTCACGCATCTTCTTGAGGTACATAAGCATCTCAAGTCTCAAATTTGCTTCCTCGAACTCGTGATTTTTTCATCCTTTTTTAATTTACACGCCTCCACATTTTCCTCATTTTTTTCTGTTTTTTGTCATCTTGGTAATGGTGGTGGTGGAGATGGTGGTGGTGGTGGTGGTGGTGGAGATGGTGGTGGTGGTGGTGGTGGTGGTGGTGGTGGTGGTGGTGGTTGTCGTCGCCTTATGCGTTCATGGATTTATACTTTTTGTCGTTTTTTATCATTCTTTTTCTTCTACTAGACCGACTGCCTTCTTCCCCTCCTCCTCCTCCTCCTCCTCATCCTCCTCCTCCTCATTTTCCTTCTCCCTCCACTTCTACTTTTCCTCTTTCTTTCCTCCTCCTGTTATTGTGTTCCAGTGATTTTCCTCACCATACTCCTTTTCCTCTTCCTCCGCTTCCTCCTCCTCCTTTTCCTTCTCCCTCAACTTCAGTTTTTCTCTCTTTCCTCTTCCTTCTTTCTTCTTTCTTTTCTCTCCCTGTTATTATGGTCCAATGATTTTCCCCTCCTCCTCCTCCTCCTCTTCCTCCTCGTCGTCTTCGTTCTCCTCCTCCTCCTCTTTATCCCTCTTGAGTGGAACAGGCTCTATAGTAATGTGGTGAGTGCCAATATGATAAACGCCTTCGAGAACAGGTTTGATAATTGGTTGTTGTTGTTGGTGGTGGTGGTCTTAGGTTTGTAGGAGCAGTCTTTTGTGGGTGATTGGCCTTCTGAAGACTCCTATAATGTTGCTTTTCTTATGTTCGCTTCCTGTCTTTCTTTATTATCATGTATTTTAGTTCTTTCATTTTTTTTCTCTTCTGCACGACTTTATTTTTCTCTTCCCATCTCCTATAGTTTCTTGCTCTCCACTTTACGTTTTTTTTTCTCTGCTACTTCTTCTTCTTCCTCCTTCTCTTCTTCTCCTCCTCCTCCTTCACCTTCCTCCTCCATACCTTATGCTCTCAAATGACCTCATGAACTTTCCACCAAGTCATCAACATGTATTCACACACACAAACACACACACACACACACACACACACACACACACACACGTACACACACACCATGCCACCCCCCACCCCCCTTTTGCTCTTCCTAGATTGCAGGGAGCTATATCATACTCTATGTCATATTCTCTCTCTCTCTCTCTCTCTCTCTCTCTCTCTCTCTCTCTCTCTCTCTCTCTCTCTCTCTCTCTCTCTCTCTCTCTCTCTCTCTCTCTCTCTCTCTCTCTCTCTCTCTCTCTCTCTCTCTCTCTCTCTCTCTCTCTCTCTCTCAATCTATCTATCTCTCTATCTATCTGTCTATCATTACCGAGGCCTCCGTTAACACCTCCACACTCACACCGGACGAAGGGAGGAACCAAGTCGTGTTACTTCGTCCTCTGTTCCCTCACAAAGAAAGGCTAAACCAGCGTGGTATTCGGACTCAGCAACTCCCACCCCCCTCCTCCTCCTCTCCTCCTCCTCTTCTTCCTCTTCCTCCTCTTCCTTCTGCTCCTCTCATCTTCCACCTAACCTTGTCTTTCACTTTCTCCCTCCTCCTCCTCCCGTTACTCCTCATCTTCATCTTCCTTTTCCATCTCCTCTTCCTCTTCCTCCTCCTCCTGTCAGTCTCCCCTTTCTCCTTGTCCCTTATCTTCCACTCCCTTCTCCTTTTCTTCTTTTTACTCCTTCCTCATCTTCCTTCTCCTCGCCCACCTCCTCCTCCTCCTCCTCCTTCTCCTCTTCCTGTCAGTCTCCTCTTTCTTCTTGTCCCTTATCTTCCACTTCCTCCTCCTTTTCTTCCTTCCCTTACTCCTTTCTCATCTTCATCTTCCTCCTCCTCTTCCTCCTCCTCCTCCCGTTTCGTGGCTCAATGCACCAAAATTGGCAAGTGAATTAGAGTCTGGATCCGGCAGATTCGTTATGTTAATCACTTAAACACAAACAGACTTCTGTAACTGAATTAGGACATCCGGACACTGCAATTGTGGGTGGGGTCAACTCCATTTTCCATTAAACTTCATCGGGGGGCGGAGTCTCTTGCAAACCGACCCCTTCCATTGGCCAATAACCCTTGTGACGTCAGGGAAAGGGGCGGTGTTGGGGCCGGGAGACTCGCGCGGTGATTGGCTGCCCGAGGGGAGTGGTGTCTCGGCGAGGGGAGAGTCTTGCATTATGTTATGAGGGAGGTGTAGCCAAGGGTAATGCACGCTCAATGATTGGCTGTCGGTGTCGATATGTGTCGGGACGGAAGCTGTAGTTACGCCAACAAATCAGCTGACAGTTGTGTACCTCCCTTCCCCTCAGCTGGGAGTGGACGGAACCGGTGCTGAGCGAGGGAAACAAGGGCGAGACGAGAGCGGACGAGAGCGGACAAGAGCAAGGAAGGAACCCAGTCTAGAGAACCTCACCGCACGTCCGCACTGACTCAAGCCTTCCGCATTTACTCACTCCCGCACTCACTCACTCACTCAATCGCTTACTCACTCACCCATCGCAGGAGCCTCGCAGCGAACAGGTAAGAAAATAAGTGGAAATGTTGTGATTAGTGATTTTTTTTCGGTAGTGACACCTGCGTTGTTTTTGTTATTAGTGAAGGAAAAGAGTGTGAATCGCAGTGTACGAAAATCTTAACCAGTGACTTTATTTTTAGGGGAATTACCGATGTTATTATTATGATTATTGTTATTAGTTTTATTATTATTATTATTATTATTATTATTAGTAGTAGTAGTAGTAGTAGTAGTATTGTTATTATTATTATCATTGTTTAGGGAGGTGTGAGTCGTAGGGTAATTATTAAGGTTTCGACAGCGTTAAGTTATTGACGTTTTGTTGTTATTATGATTATTATGGAAAAGTGTTAATGAGAGCGCTTGTAACGTATCTAGAACGTAAAATATTCGATAGATATATTTTTATTTAAAGAAAGTTCGAAAAAAAAAATAACAAGGAACCCACAGCGCCAATTTTTTGCAATAAGTAGAAAAACAAAACAAAAAAAGAAAAAGGAAATATTAAAAAAACATCTCAAAATATTATAATGCGTCATGTGTGTGTGTGTGTGTGTGTGTGTGAGTGGGGGGGGGTTAGTGTGTGTACGTGTGTGTGTGTGTGTGTGTGTGTGTGTGTGTCCAGCCGGCGATTAATTACAAGGTCGTCCATTAATTACGTGTTACCTGTAAGCGCGATGATTAAGTGCCCGGAACACCTGCCCGAGTGACTTACCTGAGCGGCGTGATTGCCAGCTGGACTACTTACTCATTACCTGTGCTGTTTAGCTTGCTGTTTAGTTAGTTAGTTAGTAGTAGTGGATATTACAGTCGGTAGCCGTAGTTTACTCTTTGGCTAGTAGCTTAGAAAGTAGGTAGTTGAGTTAGTAGCGGTTGTTTTGTATTCAGTAAGTAGTTCATTTAGTAGTTGTTGTAGCTAGTAGCGATAGTTTACTCTTTGGTTAGTAGTATTGTAGGAGATAATTGAGTTAGTAGTTGTGATTTTCTATTTAGTTAGTAGTTTAGTAAGTAGTTAGTTTAGTTAGCAGCGGTAGTTTACTTTTTGGTTAGTAGTTTAGTAGGAGATAATTGAGTTAGTAGTTGTGATTTTCTATTTAGTAAGTAGTTTAGTAAGTAGCGGTAGTTTACGGTTTGGTTAGTAGTGTAGTAGTAGTTATTTGAGTTAATAGCTGTGGCTTATTCTTTGGTTAGTAATTTGGTAGTAGTTAGTTTAGTTAGTAGCGGTTGTTTACTCTTTGGTTAGTAGTTTGGTAGTAGTTAGTTTAGTTAGTAGCGGTTGTTTACTATTTGGTTAGTAGTTTAGTAGTAGTCAGCTGAGTTAGTAGCGGTAGTTAAGCGTTTGGTTAGTAGTATTTTAGTATTTATTTTAGTTAGTAGTTGTTGTTTACTCCTTAGTTTACTCTTTCGTCCGTTGATTTTATTGGCGTAGATTGAACACTAAACTCAAATTTAACACACACTTGAAACATTTATCTATCACCTAATTTTTCAAGGTACATTTATTCGTTTGGTATATTGTAGATTATTAGGTTAGCCCTTTCATATGTCAGTTCTTTTTACTCATTATACTTCACTCACATAGGATAGTAAACTCAAACTGGACGGAAAATCGGTTAGTTAACTCAAACATAACAAGACAAGACAACAAAAATCGACTATTACATCCTCCATTAACATTACTCTCGCTCTGTCCTCTCCCTAATGTAAATCAACGCCTCATAAGAACACTAATAAATATATACAAACAAAATAAGATGAACAGCTGTCTATTTGCGAGGGATACAAAGAAATTAATCCCTGGAGATGGAGGGGAAAGAGGAGAAGAAGGGAGAAGAGGAGGAGGAGGAAGAGCAGGGGGAGGAGGAGGTAGAGGAGGCGGAGAGGCGTGTGTGTGTGTGTGTGTGTGTGTGTGTGTACATGTATATAGGGGACGAGAGGCACACTAAGAGACACTCATAAGGGCCTATTGCCGCACCCTCGCCCTGGTCAGTGGCTATATGTGGCGGCCGCGGCGTCTCAGTGAGTGTGTATCGCTGAGCGGGGGTGAGAGAGAGAGAGAGCGAGGGACGGAGATCTTATGTAGTAGGTTATGCTTTGGTGTTCTGGTTTGTGGTCAGAGTAACTTAGGTTCTCTGATTAAGATTGTCGGAAAGGGAAGCCATGTCCGAGTGTAGCCGCTTCTCACGTTAAACTATAAATAGGTGAATAAATAAATAAGAAGAGTATTAGTATATAATGGCATAAGTATATAAAAATAGATAGCGTTGTTTTGCATGCCTGAAGGTGCCTCAACTCTCCCTATTTTAAGTCTTGTGTCAATACAGCGGAGTGCAGCGCGATGGTTTTCTTAATTTTCTTTTTGATTTTATTTCCTCGGGTCGCTCATCACAGCCTGGAGACGATTGAGACCCCTAAGCTTAAAGATGAATTATTATTATTATTATTTTGTCAGCAAGTTGTCGGTGATTATTTACCTAATTATTTTCCTTTTCTTTTTTCAATGCATCTTCCAGTCTGTCATGGCAGCCTGAATATTGTGGGGATCTTTTAGCTTGAGGAGAAAACATTTACTTGACTATACCGTTGAACATTTCCTTTTTATTATTCTTTTCATTGCTTAATACGGCCGTTCAGGGTAGCCTCGAGGTTGCAGAATCCCTTTAAAGCCTGTAGGAAGAAAGTTGTCCGCCTTTGATCAGTTTCCTTTTTATTTTCCTTCTTTTCAATTCTTCGTCCGGTTATTGACTGTAACCTCGGGGTGGTAGAATCCCCTTTAGGCCCCGAGGAAAGAAGGTAGTGTTGTGTTATTTATTTTTTCTTATATTCCCGACGAGGAATGCCGGCACGGCGCTCCGATTGCTAGTGGCTCGTCCGTGCATGGCGGTGCGGCGACGGACAGAACGGTGTTGCTTGTGTTTCAGCGGCGACGAACGGGCAGACGGTCGAGCGGGGTGTGTGTAGCGTGTGTTACTGTGCTGTGGTGCTCTGTTGTGTGAAAGTAAGGACGGAAGGAGAAACAGACTAGCGGTGCGCGTGTGGGCGTGTGTTGCGTGCTGTGTTGAGGTGACGGAAGGACAGACCAGATAATTGTTGTGTTGCGAGTGTTAATGTGTTTTGTGGAAGGGAATAGCAGACAGACCAACAGACGGGTGTGTGTGTAGCGATTGCCCCTGTGCTGCATGAAGGTGACAAACAGACAGATAGACAAACAGATGGGCAGATGTATGTATGTTGTGTTGCGTGAGTTACTTTGTTGTGTGAGGTGACAAGACTGTGAGGCTGCACCACACGTAGAGGCATTGTTTTTTTTTTTGTTGTTGTTTTGGGGGGGGCAGAGTATAGAAAAGAAAAAATATACATATACTCGTGTGAAATTAACTATATGGAAATTTATTGTTATATGGTGATTTAGGGAATTATATTGTGTTATTTATGCAAAGAGGATATACAACAAGGACGAGACAACCAAAGAACGCGTTGCTAATACGTATAAATCATAATGAGATAATACTGAGATGTCTGCGAAGGGAATTAATTGAAGAAAAACACTCATGATCAAGCGAAAATATTTTTGAACAGAACACAATAGCAGATATATTTTTCAAGGATGATTTTAAATGAATTATTAGAGTCCCAGCGGCGCTCTTAAGGGAATTACTTGTAACTTTGCGATAAATAGGATGATGTAAATTTTTATATACCGACGGCGTGAAGGAATTTAAATCCTGCGTAACTTTCACGTAGATTTTGCATGACTGAAAAGCCGTTGCAAAGGCGGTATCCAAGATCTAGTGAACTGGGTTGGTATTCTCAGACGATTCCGCCGGTCACACCAACCAATACCAAAGACCCAAAAGGAGATCATTCGGGGTTTTAATGCGTGTTTTTACGGTTCACGGTACGGAAGAAGGGTCAAACTACCACCAGGGTCATGAAACTACTCCTGGAAATGCCCACAACTCCTACGAAAGCCTTGTCAAATGTGTGTGGTCGGGCGCCGAAATGTTTTGGAATGTGGCCTCTGGACTATCTGTTTGCTTACCAATATTCCAGAATCCCACCGCCCTCCTTTGCCGTGTACCCGATAAGAACAATAATAGCGTTGTTATAATCTATTGTAACATCTATCGTTGTAACATGTATTCTATTATTGTAACGAAAAGAACAAGGACAGAACAAAAAGTAATACGAACTAGAAGAAAAGAGCAAGAAGAACATGAACTTCAACAAAAAAAGAAATAAAGAAAAAAAAACAGACTTGCCATAACAAAAATCTAACCAGCCACAACACCCTCACTCCATATCCCTTTCCGTGTCCCATCTCTCGTGTCCCCCTGCGTGTGAAGTGACGATCCGGCCCGCCCAAGGAAGACCAGACTCGGCCATCCAGCGAGCGTCTTAGGCCACTGAGGGGACGTAAGTGATCCCGAGGGGCGGCAGGACGAGGGAGAGCGAGGAGAGATTGTGGTGTCGCGGCGGGAGGGGAAGGGAAGACATCGGACACCACTGATGGAAACTTAACACCCGCGGATAAGGATAGTGTCGAGGGAGGAGGAGGGAGGCGGAGTGTGTGTCTGTGTGCTGTGTTGTGTGATTGCGTGTGTTGTGCGTTGTGTTTGTAGGACACTTCAATGCTTTCGGCGAGGAATATAAAGAAGGAAGAAAGTGTTGGAGGAAAAGTACATAATAAAGAGGAGGAGGTGGAGGATAATGAGAGGAGAGAACAAGGACAGCGAGGAGAACATGGAAAGGAAATAGAAGGATTAGAAAAGGAATATGGGACGAGTTGAAGGAGGACAAAGAGGATAAAGAAGAAAAAGAATAAGAAAAAGAAAAGAAAAGTAGAATTAGAAGCAGCAGAAGAAGAACCCGAAGACGAGTAATACGAGGAGGTGAAAGTCAACAGGACAAAAAAGAAACGAGGAGGCGGACGAGAGGAATCCGTTTAGGCGGCCTCGGCAGCGCTGGATATAACCGTCTGAGCTCCTGTTGCCCATCCTTAACGGTGGCTGCGGCGGCGACTCTCTTAGGAAACGCGCAACACTGTGGCGACTCGTGAGCGGCGGTCAAGGTGGAAGTGACTATTTTCAGAGCCGACGAACTCACAAATTAAGCAAGTAAGGAAACGACAGGAGGTCAGTCGCTTACACATGGCAGCTCCTACGAACTTTAGTAATGCACCGACATCTGCCAACGTCCCAGTCCATTAATTTATCTATATTTCGAGCCAAGTCAAATGCGACGTTGAACCTGAAGTAGATTTCGTGTTTTATTTTTCATATATAAAGGTATGCGGCGTCCCCTTGACTTAAAAATGATCAAATAAATGGAAATGCTACGATATTATGAGAGTATGAGAATTAGGAAGACACCTCTCCAACCGAAATTGATCCTCTCTTCTGGCCACTCAATTCTGATTTACTTTTCCAGGAGTAGCATTTAGCGGGCATTTTTCCTTTATTTCCTTCTTTCTACCTATCTTTCTTTATTTTCCTTTTTTTCTTCTTTTATTCCTTTCTCCTTTAAGCTACTTCTTTTACCGTATAAAAAAGAAAGAGAGAGAGAGAGAGAGAGAGAGAGAGAGAGAGAGAGAGAGAGAGAGAGAGAGAGAGAGAGAGAGAGAGAGAGAGAGAGAGAGAGAGAGAGAGAGAGAGAGAGAGAGAGAGAGAGAGAGAGAGAGAGAGAAAGTAACACATAACCCGTAAAATCACAGAAGCAACTCTGAATCACCCCCGAATTTCCATGCATAACATTATTTTCCACTTCCCTTAAAACAGGCGAAGCGAAGACAAAAAAAAACACAATCATTTCAGCCGATAACCTACTGATTGTGCACTGGGGGGAGGAGGGGAGGGAGAGGAGAGGAGGGTGAATGAGAGAAGAAGAGAGGGAGAGGAGGGAGAGAAGTAGTAATCCCCAGGGTGAGAGGACGCATTCCATTGTGTCTCCCGATCAATGTAATGCCGCCCCTTGAGGGATGAGCGAGGGAGTGAGTTGTTCCGGCGATCATGTCGGGGAATGTTCGCTGTCGTGTGTCCCGCTAGGTCCCGCCCCGTCCTGTCCGCCCCGCTGCAGTACTTGTCTACATAGGGCGGTCAGTAGCGCTATTTCCCCTCATGCAGGCCCGTTGGTGACCCCTCCAGGCTATCTTGTGGGCACTGCGATGATATGCCCAGAATGTTAGCAGCGCGAGCGAATTCTTTTATATTAACGTTATTTTTCCGTTTCAAGGCACATTGGTTAGCTTGTAGGCACTGTATTCATATGCCTGGCGAGTTTCTCTTTGTATTGGTGCTGTTTTTCCGTTTGAATACCCATTAGTTATCTTGTGGGCGCTGTATTAATATGCCCAGCCCGTTACCAGCGGTAGCGAATGCTTTCTTATACTGACGCTGGTATGCAGTGAGATGCTTCACAATACATGGTGGAATGTGATAATAGCGGACACTTTAGAGGCACAGACATAAGTTCTTCTTGACACAATGAGCTGACAGGGACGGGAGCATGCGGGAATCTTCTGTGTTTTAGTGTTACTCCAGTCGCAGGTAAAGTTAATATCCTTTTCCGGGAGGCTCTGGGACAATTTTAATTTCCAAGAGTACAGATATAGGGTCTTCGAATTTCACGTTATTTTTTTAATATATTAGAGTGGCTTGGAGTTCTGGTGTGTCAAAGCTACATGAGTGAAATAAATATTCTTTTACCAGAAGGCACACGGACACTACTTGTATGTACTTACCAGAGTTACTTTCTGCTCGCCCCGTCAAATCATGTTGTTTCATAACCATAATATTTTCATAGTTAGTACAACGCCCCATACGCCTTAGCCTCGGATTAAACCATATTATTTTTACCGTATGTACAGAGCTCAATAGCCCCGGTAACAGACAGCCAATCATTAAATAAAATCGAATACCTTTTAAATCGATGAAGCAGTTTGAATGAAAACCACGGAGAGATCACGCGCCGTAAAACATGATAACATTTAGTCTGAGAAGTACTTTAAAACCTCCCACTTAGAATATATTACATCGCAGGAAGTATACATAATGTAGTTGAGGAAATTTAATCAGTTGTGGCTGGCTATAAAGTACTTAGACTAAATATTTTATCATGTATCCCTGCGTGTGGTTGACCGTCGATTTCACCCGCCATTTCCTATCGGTATGTCCTTTAAAAGTGGGCGACTGGTTCACGCGGCGCTCCATACATCCTCGCCTTCGCCCTGACCAACAACAAACTTCCCGGAGAGCCGCGGATGAGTGGACGATCGATAACGAATCTCCCGTATCGATGGACTGCGCTTTAGACCAAACGTGTGGCGGCCAGCTGATTCGCGGGGGGCAGGAACAGCGGCGCACCTGTTAGTATTAGTATTAGTATATTATTTGTTGTTATTTTTGTTGTTTGTCCTTGAGCTGCCTCCCCTGTTGTAAGAAAAATGACTCCGCAATTACTGTGGTCATATGGCGCCGGCGGTGACCAGGAGTGAGGGAGGGGCTTGTGAGCGGTGCAGGGGAGTGAGAGGTTACCGAGGCCCGTCTTAGGGACTTGTATACTATGGTGACGCTTCCTTGTGCTGTGTTGTCTGGCGCCCCTCCTGCTCTGCCTCGCGATACACCTGATACACCTTCGATCGTTGTTGTAATGGTTGTTGGATTGGCATTAGTGAAGATCATATACCGGATTTCTTTTCTTTTTAATAATAGTTATCATTCAGACTCCTTATACCTTAAGAAGTGGGACGGTGAGTGTAAAGGCCGTTTTGTATTCTGCTTTTGTTGACTTTGAGCTGACTACATTGCTATATAAAAAAGAAGCTGCGAAATATAGAGCGTTGTGTCTAAGAATAGCTGATGGAATGAAGAAAGTTAATGATTTATGTACAATTACACAAAAGGAGAACAGTAGAGCGAAAGAGATATCATTACACTGAAATTCTCAGTGGTATAGTTAGCCAAAGGTTGCCAGACAAAGCAAAGAAAGGGAACCGGGGCATCTATAGCTATACTGCAGCGCGGTAAGATGCTAAACGGGCCAGAGGGTGACCGGCTGGGCAGACATGTACAGAACAACAGAAAGAGTACATTTTGGGGAACGGGCACAATATTGCACTTTATTTATTTATTTATTTATTATTATTTTATTTATTTATTATGGAACAGTGAAGGACAAAACCGCGGTACAGTATTTGATTTTACAGAGAAAACGGTGCAAAGGAAATAGGAGAGGAGCTTAGCAGTATATACGGCTGGTAGGTTAGCGTATATAGAGTGCATAGAATTGGCGTTGAAGGATACGTCACATAGGCGAGGGTGAGAAATGAGATGGTGGTGCACTGCGCTAATAACAAAACATTTAGCGTCAAGTGCAAGGCTTTCATACCCAACTGAACATACCACTATAGCAGCCGACGGTAAATATGAATCAGACAGACTGTGTATGTTGGAAAGCTTAATTAGACGTGGTGGCGGCGTAGTAAACTATAAGTATAAGGTCAAAGTTTTGGAGCCGAAGTCTGGTCACCCGATCCCTGTGTATAACGTCATAAAGGGAGGGTCACAGAAGGTCCGACAGTATATAGACGCTAAAGAGGAATAAAAAAAACTATATATAAAAGGTTTAATAAGTTTGTGGTAGCGGTGCAGTGAACTATAAACATGAGGTCGAAGTTTTGGGACGAAGAATGCATACCGAGCCATTCATCAGTATAGAGCCACAAAAGAGGAGGGGAAAAAACTATCTATGGGGCGAGCTTAATAAGTTTGTGGCAGCGACGCAGTGGACTTTAACTTAAGGGTGAGGTGTTAGGGGACGGAGGGCCGGACGAGGTTGCCGCACTGGCTATATATAGAACGCATTAACCGAGTGGTGGGATCAGCGAGGGCGCCGCATTATAGAGACGATTAGGGCGAACAGTGTATCGGCGGGCTTCATAACTTTATTGTTGGTGGCGGCGGCGCAGTGAACGATTAATTTATGGGGACGACGAACCTTGCGTATCGAATTAATTATATAAAACGCTACCGTATGGCTGCAAGAGGAGAGTATCAAGACGCTTCTCCACCCGAAACTGACTCTTCTGGCCTCTCGTTCTGTTTTCTTAGGTTGGAGCAGCATCTAGCGGGTTCTTTTACGTTGTTCTTTTTGTTTACTCCCCTAGAACTGTCTCCCTTGCTGTAAAAAGGAAATCATTGCGGAGAAAGTTGTGTACAGGCGTCAAGACTGAGATAATTGTATAGGCGAACGGAATTATGAATGTTGGTGCGCACTGAACTATTAAACCTACGAGTGAAGTGCTGGAAACGGTGCATGCTTGCCGAATTGATAATATAAAACGCTATTGCTGGATAATCAGTGAAGAGAAAGACAGCGGTAGTATATAGACCGCGAGACTGAGATATATTGTATAGGCGAACTTACAGTGAACTATTAACTTATAGATGGAGCGTTGGTTACGAGGCTTGCGTCCCGAACTAATCATATAAAGCGAAAACTATTGCTAGATATTCATTGAGGAGACAGTAATATATAGATCTCGAACTATTTTTAGATATTCATTGAGGAGACAGTAATATATAGATCTCGAACTATGGCTAGATATTCATTGAGGAGACAGTAATATATAGATCTCGAACTATTTCTAGATATTCATTGAGGAGAGGGTAATAATTATATAGAGCTCCCAAGAGTGAGATTTTGTACAAGCTAAGTAAATATAGGTTTCTCGTGTGCTGGAAGTTATGTTAGCGTACAGAACCAATATCATAAAACGCTCTTCCCTGATGATCATTGAGGAGACAGTACTGTATAAACGTCAAGAGTGAAATAATGCAAAGGGTCGGATTCTACAACAGGGACAGCGGCTCAGTACTGATAGGGTTGAGGCTTCCGTACAGCAGCTCCATATAGAACACTAACAGAATGATCAGTGGGGTAACCGAGTATATAGGGGAGTAGGATGAGGTATATAGACGCCAAATAGGAGTTAGAAAGAGAAAATATATAGGCTAGATGCGCAGTGTTGATTTAGGACAAGGCTTTCGTATCCCAGCTCCATTTGAAGGCCTTAACCGAGTCATCAGTAAGGATACAGTAGAATGTAGAATGTGTAGGATGAAAAATATATAGGCGCCAAATACGAGTAAGAGTGGTCATGTGTTTAGGCGAGTTAATTAGGTGTGGTGACGGCGCAGAGAGCTATTAACTTAAACTATACGCGAATTACATTATAGCTGAATGGTTGATGAGCGTAGAATGGCACACAGCTGGCGGATAAAGAGAAGCTGCATAGGCGAGGTGTAGAAGAGAGGCGGCAGCAGGGCGATGAACTGTTAACGTATGGCTGTAGTAATGAGTAGCGAGACTTTAGTATACTGGAATTTAATTGTAATCATTATGTTAAGAGGAGAGTTGGTGAGACGAAAAGCCTTTGACTCTACTCTGTTCAAAACAACAACAACAATTTCAGCTACGACTACTACTACTTTTACTACTACTACTACTACTACTACTACTACTACTACTACTAAAGATAACAATTTTGATCCTATTATGATTGCGTATTTATTGTTAAGTTCCGGGGATACTAAACGAAATATTGTAACCTTGAGCTGCCTCCTTTGTTGTAAAAAAAAACAAAAAAAAAACACGTATGTACTCACGCCACCGCTGAAAACGAATATATGTATGTGCGTGTGGGTATACATATGTGTGTGTGTGTATTTCCTTAACGCAACAGACCTGCATGTGTGATCGTATAGGGTGATTATCTAAGCGTATTCGGCGTTATGTTATGTTCCCAATCTTCGCGAGTCCGTCCGTCCCTTGGAAATGAATGATGGTGTGGACACGTCAGCCAGTCAGTTGGTCGGTCGGTGCTGCGGCGGCGAGGAGGAGGAAGGTGGAATGTCCTCAGGTTATTCCCGTGCGAAGGCTGGAAGAAAAGAGAATCGAAGTGGAGTAACGTGGTAGTGTGCGTATTTGTGAGGCTTGTTTTGATGTTTTGCGAAGGATAGATAGATAAGTAGATAGACAGATAGATAGACAAAGAGAGAAAAACAGACAGACGGACAGACGAATGAAGAGACAAACAGAGAAACAGATTGAACATATGAGCATACATACCAACATACATAAATACAAACACACATACATGCATTCATACACCCATCCAAACATATACTCATATAGACCCAGAGAAGATTAAGACAGCCTGAAACAGCGAGGCAAACACACACACACACACACACACACACACACACACACACACACACATACACACACACACACCTCCACCCCATCAACACACACGCATTCACCCCCACATCCTCCCCCCCCTCACCCTTGCACAGCCCCCCTCTCCTTCCCCTCCCCACAACACACACCAAAACCATCTTTCCTCAGGTCTTACGGGAGCACGGATGAACGGTCTGAGGAGGAGGAGGAGGAGGAGGAGGAGGAGGAGGAGACGGGGATTAGCATAGCGACGCGCGGATGACGGTACGAGGAGCCAGGAATCGATATTACCTCGCGAAGTGAATAAGACGGAGACGGCTGAATGGAACTTACGTGGCGAAGAGGGAAGGGAAAAGGTGGAGAGAGGGAGAGAGAGGGAGGGAATGAGACAGGGCAGAGAGTGGGAGGAGGACAAGGAAAAAGGGAGAGGAGGAGGGCAGTGAGGGGAAGGGAGAGAGAGTGAGAGGGTAGGAGTAGAGAAAGGGAGAGGGAAAGCGAAGGGAGGGAGAGAGAGGGAGGGTAGCAAGGTGGAGGTACAGAAGGAGGGAGAAAAACAGGGCAGCGATGGGAAGGGAGAGAAAGAGAGAGGCAGACAGAGAGGGAGAAAGAGGAAGGCAGGGAGAGAGGGCACACAAACACACGCCTCGCCCCGATAAACAATCAAACAATATATATAACAATGAACAATGGACACGCGTTGATGGACCACTATTTTCAGGGTACAATTAATTCACACACGCCTCGGCCGGTGGTGGTGGTGGTGGTGGTGGTGGTGGTGGCGATACGACGGTCTGATCCTAATCATCTAATACACGTCAGTCAGTGGTGGTGGTGGTGGTGGTGGTGAGGGGGGGGAGGGTGATGGTAGAGGAAGATAGGTTGAGGTAGGGAAGTAACATGATGCAAAATGAATCCTGTCTCCACCTAGCAACATCCTTCCTCAACATCACAATTATTTTACCCCTTCCTCTTCCTCTCTCTCCTTTTCAACATCCTTCCTCAACATCACAATTATTTTACCCCTTCCTCTTCCTCTCTCTCCTTTTCAACATCCTTCCTCAACATCACAATTATTTTTCCCCTTCTTCTTCTTCTCTCTCCTTCTACAGAATACAAAATGAATCCTATCTCCACCAAGCAACATCCTTCCTCAACATCACAATTATTTTTCCCTTTCCATCTTCCTCTCTCTCCTTCTTCAAAACACAAAAGGAATCCTCTCATCACCTAGCATCATCCTTCCTTACAATCACCATCTTCTTTTCCCCTTTCCTTTTCTTCTTCCTCTTCTTTCTGTTTTTTTTTCCAACTATAAAATACAAAAGGAATCCTCTCTCCACCTATCATCATCCTTCTTAATTAAAACTCGTGATTAACAGGGACGAAGACGGCAGAATGTGTTGATTTATTGGTCTTAACAGCCTTCAGATGCCACATTCTCTCTCCCACACACGTAAATAAAACCCATAATGACATCGAGAAAGAGAAAGCTAAGGACGACGAGGAGGACGATGTACCTAAAACCATACAACAACAGACTAGCCAGACAGCCTCGTATAGTAACCTCCGATCCACTCCGATTCACGCATCCTCTCTGATCGTCCTCTGCGTGGCTATTAGCGCGATAATCCCTCGAGGACCTTCAAGAGCAGGTCCTCAGGGGTTGTAGAAGAGGGAGGGGGGGGAAGGTTAGAGGAATAGGTGGAGGGAGAGAAAGACGGCAACTGATGGAAGAAGAAAGGAAGGAAGGATGGGGTGAAATGAGGTAGATGGAGAAAGCAAATGTAAGGAAAGGAGAGGAAGCAAAGAAAAATGATGATAGAAAAAAGGAAAAATGGAGGGAAGGACATTAGATGATGGACGAAAGAAAGGAGGAGATGAAATTTGGAAGACAGGAGAGGGGAAGAATATGAAAATGGGAGGGAATGGAGAAGGACGAGGAAAGATGAAGAAAAAACCTCACATCCCACCAACAACTCCTACTAGACTTCTTAGCATCATTATTTGCACACGTGAAGCTAAAAGGTATATACAAAGCCTCAAGAAGTAATCAGGATCAACTCGGCGACTTCTCTCTCTTTAAAAGGCACACACGAGGCTTCTTGGGTATTATAACAGCTGACCCCTTGTGAAGTTATCTTACTAAAAAGGTTTTGACTCTCGAGGTCTTTTATGCTGTGGTGTTGATCTCTGTCTTCCGGTGGCATTTGAAACCTGAAGTGCGCCAAGGACAGACTCTTAGCTATTCCCTAGAAATAAAGCAGAAAGAGAGATTAATTTACACTTTTCTTCATCTGTGAATTACGTTAGAGCAGCTTAACTTGAGTTTGCTAAAGGGTAGGATTACGAGTCAGCGGTTGGCATTCATTCTCAAACGCGTCCTCCTCTAACATCAACTATTTCCAAGGGTCGTAAAGAAGATGAGTCGCGTTTTCATGGGTGTTTCTTTAGGTTCATGCTGCAGAAGGGTCAAACTACCACCAGGGCCATATAACTACCCCTGGAAATCCCCGCAACTCTTTCTGTCTTGCTATTTCCAAAGTCCGAAAAGAAAAAGAATCGGCTTTTCATGTGTGTTTCTTTAGGCTCATGGTACAGAAGAAGGGTCACACTACCACCAGGGCCATATAACTACCCCTGGAAATACCCACAACTCTTTCTGTCTTGCTATTTCCAAAGGCCGAAAAGAAAAAGAATCGGCTTTTCATGAGTGTTTCTTTAGGTTCATGGTACAGAAGAAGGGTCACACTACCACCAGGGTCACAAAACTACCCCCGGAAAAGCTCAATACTCTTCCGATAGTCTCGTCAAATATGTGTTCCTGGGCGCCGACATATTTAATAATATGACCCAAAGTATTCATCGCTCTCCGTGTTGGTGTGATTCACTCTCGGCGGGTGATAGCATCGATGCCAGTCAGAATGATGGGGTGGCGTGTACTTTCCGTTGCTGGACCCTTCCTTCTCCCCTGGTTCGTGCCGTTCCCATGTAGGTCACCTCTTTGGGTACATGCGTAAGGGAGCGTTGTTTTGATCTGGAAGCACGCGGTGGGGTACAATATATGCTGTGGAAATAATTGAATAGCTATAGTTTGCATATTTTTGTGTATAAAAGAGGCGATTTAGAGTGTGCAGTCACGGATCCAAGTACACACACATACGCACACACACACACACACACGACTGGGGTACATTTATTGAAACGCTATGCAAATATATATTAATACACACACACACACACACACACACACACACACACACACACACACACACACACACACACACACACACACACACACACACACACACACACACACACACACACACACACACACACACGTAGATAGATCATCGTTAACAAGACAGCAGTTACGTCACCACCACCACCACCACCACCACCACTGTCATCACCACCGCCATTATCACCATCACCACCACCGCTGTCAGATGGTGCATATAGAGAGAGTATTTACCTTAACCCGTCTCACTTTACTAGATACAGACAGAGATAGATAGACAGACAGACAGACAGGCAGACAGACAGACAGACCTATCTCTCCTTCCCTTTCTCTCTGTCCTTCTGAAGTCTCCCTCTCTCTCCTTTTTCTCTCCTTTCTTTACCCTCTTCTTCTTTCATTTCCTTCTGTATCTATCTAATTTATCTATCTATCTATCTATCTATCTGTCTGTCTATCTATCCATCAATCTATCTGTCTATATATCTATCTATCAAGCTGTTTATCCATGTATCCATCTGTCCACCTCTGTAAAACCTGCTTCTGTACATGTCAACTGTCCAATCCTACGACCACTCACGACTCCCCCCCCCATCATCACCACCCCCACCACCACCACCACCACCACCACCACCACCACTGTTTGCCGAGCCCTCACTGTTTGCACTTCCCGCCGCACATTACTAGGTCGGTAATTATGAAAAATGGCCTATCGAGCACATGTCACGGTATGATCTGGCGCGGTATTCAGTTCTCCCTCCCCCCTTTCCCCTCCTCGCCCCCGTGTACACACTCTCTCTCTCTCTCTCTCTCTCTCTCTCTCTCTCTCTCTCTCTCTCTCTCTCTCTCTCTCTCTCTCTCTCTCTCTCTCTCTCTCTCTCTCTCTCTCTCTCTCTCTCTCTCTCTCTCTCTCTCTGTTCTTTCTCTGTTCTCTCTCTCTCATTTCTTCATTTCTTCTGTTTCTCCTATCCCTTTACTCTCTCCATTCCTCTCTTCTTTTCCTTACGTCTCCACCTCTTCCTTTCTTTTCTTTTCTTCATCGCTTTCAATTGCCTTGTTTTAATTTATCCTCACCTTCTCGCTCTTCTCCATTTTCCTCTTTTTTCTTCTATATCTCAATCCCTTTTCTTTCTATCTATTCCTGTATCGATTTCATTTATTCTATTCTATTCCTACACCTTCCCTTCGCCTCCTGTTTCTACCTTCCCATCATATCCTTTCCGAGCCTCCCGCGTCCCACAACATTACAGGCATTAGATTTGTCTTTCCTATAAGTCTGATCTTAATCCTTTCCGTTACTGATCACGGGGAGGAATGTGTTCGCCGCTTGTAGGAGAGAAGAAAGAGTGACTGGGGAGGGCGAGGGTGGTGGTGGTGGGGCTGGAGTAGGGGGAAGGGTCGGTCAGGTAGGCTGTTCCTTAATGACTGGGAAAGGTACACATTGCGGCGGCGGTGGTGGCGGCGGCGTCCCATCGATGAGGGGTGACCACAATAATACAAACACGTGCCGCCCATTCCTTCTCCCCCCTTTGACACACACACACACACACACACACGCACACTCACATCTTGCTGGGCGTGGTATTCAAGGCAAATAGATCCGTGAAATTGTTCCCGCAGTTTGCGTTTGTGTAAGTGTTTTTATGTGTGTGTGTGTGTGTAAGTGTTTGTGTATAAGTGTTTTATCCGCTGGGTGGGTTGTGTGTGTGTGTGGGGGGGGGGGGGTCAGTGTTTTTTCGTGATGTATACTTGTGTGTGTGTGTTTATCTTATCGAATGTTAGTATCTGTTTGTGCTGTTTGTTTGTGTGAGTGTGTGTGTGTGTGTGTGTGTGTGTGTGTGTGTGTGTGTGTGTGTGTGTGTGTGTGTGTGTGTGTACATTAGAGCTTTGTGTGTATATACCTTTGTTTATGTGTTTGTTCAGGCTGGTGCGTGCTAGCGTGCCTCTGCTAACACGGACGCTTATTTGCCGTTTCATTAAGATAATTTTGATATTACTCAAGAAAATTGACGTATTGCTTTTAAGGCTCGCTGGACACACGACTCAGCGCGCTCCTTCATCCTGGGCTGTGGTCGAGCTGCGCAGAGCCAAGTACTTATGCTATGTTATGCTACCTTTCCAAATGGTTCTCGTAACAAACCCTGAAATAGTAAGCTGAATAAATTTACATCAAAGGAAGCATCCAAGTGTACAAAGGGCACGTTAAAAAGTTCGCACAACGCTGTTAAAATAAGAAAGCAAGTTAAGAAAGAAAAATAAATCAGTTTAGGTTGAAATGGTCCCCTCAAATAAAGTTACAGCTTCAGGGGCGCTAAAATACATTGAAAAAAAAAAAGTTCCGCAAAATGCTTGTATAGTAAAAAGGAAAGGAAAAAAAAATCAAAACGTCAAATGAAAAGTTAAAATAAACAAAAAAATGCATTTGAATTAGCAAGTTGCCTTGAGATAAAATTACATAAAATAAAAAAATGATTAAGGTTGATAAATTCATAAGATCGAAGAACATTACCTATGTACTCCGCCAAGGAGGTTACGGCACTGTGTAGCTATTCCTGGAAGGTAATAATGGAAGAAAATTATAGAATGACCACTCGAGGCGGGGCATAAACACTCACTCCTGAATTATGCTCGTCACCCCTTTTGCTTAATATCTGGTTAGCGGCGGCGGCGAGAGCAACGACTCTTACTCGAGGTGGAGGTTAAAACAAGACGGATCCATATTTATACTGTAAGAATCTTAGTACTTTGCGGCGACGAAATGTAGAGAAAGGGAAGGTGGAGGAGGAGGAGGTGAGAGAGAAGTAGTAGTAGGGAGTGGAGAAGGAAGAGGAGACATAAGAGGAAGAGGAGGAGAAAGAGAGAGAAATAAAGAAAAGAAGGAGGAGGAGGAGCGGAAGTTGACTGAGTGAAACGTGGCAAGGGACGCTCCTAAGAGTTATCACCAGCAAACCGGCCTCGGAGATCAACTAATACTGAACCGAAAAGATAGATAGATAGAGAGACAGACAGATAGATAAATATACAGACAGATAGACAGACTGACAGAGAGATAGACAGATAGATAGATAAACAGACAAGGGGGACAGACACACACACGCCTTCGTTCGCATTCTGTCCTGACGAGCGTCGGAGTTATGAAGCGAGCGTCGACGGGAGTGAAGTAACGTAATCATGTGGTCAGTAGGCCGAGCGAGGGGGATTAGCATGGTAAAACACGGAGGGAAGGAGAGGAGGGCGGCTGAGGCAGTGTTGGTGGTTGTGGTGGTGACGGTGATGGTAGTAGTGGTTGAAATTGAGGGAGGTAAGAAAGAGAAATTGAACGGCATAAAGGAAGGTCGGAAAGATGAAGAAAGAAGAAGAGGAGAAAAATATGGTCTAAAGGGGAAGAATGGGGAGAAGGAGGAGAAAGAATGAAGACGAGAAGTAAAGAAAAATAGTGATGATAAAAAAGAGGGAAGATAAAAAAGAAGAAAAGGAAGAAAATGGAAAAGTTAAAGAAGATATGAAAGGAAACAGAGGCGAAGAAGACAATAGTAGATTTGAGGAAGTTGAGATAGATAGATAGAGAGAGAAAAAGAAGGGGATAAACAGAGAGAGCGAGAGGAGAGAGAGAGAGGTGCAGAAGAGAGATAATGACATTGAATAGAGGGGAACACAAACAGCAAGAGGGGAGGAGGAGGAACAAGCCAACCCAGCCAGCGAGTCAGCGAGCAGCGAAATAACACAATTAAGGCAGGAAAAAAACACTGCCGATTTAGTGGCTGTGTGTACGTGGGAGTTAGTGTGACAATCGTAAGTTTTAGTGGTGCAGAGACTTCGAGGAGCGGTGAAGGAAGCAAGGAGAGGAGAAACATGAAAGAAGATACCGAAAACATGCCTTCATTGCATTCATATTTCACATCAGAGGACGGAAGCACTCAAAGGCAAAAGGAGGGAAAACAGCAACAACGGAAAACTATAGTAATTGCTCCCCCCCAAAAAATTATAGAGATTCCCACGAACCAGTTTTCACTCTTGGTTCCCCTTCACTCTGTCTCGGCAAGGCAAGTTAATGTATTCAGAAGACGAAGAAGACAAAAAAAAAACAAAAAAACAGAGGAGTATTTCGTTGTGATCCCCATTAATGCATTCTGTATCTCTATCTATTTATCTATCTATCTATCTACCTATCTATTGGCCAGATCTCCCTGTTAGTTCAGCTGCACTTCGTTTCGGCAAGACAAGTTAAAGTAATTAGAAGATGGAGGAAAGTAGTTAAGGAATGTTTTGTTTTGATCTCTATAAATTGCATTCTTCGTCTCTCTCTATCCCTTTATCTATCTGTCTATCAATTAATGAGTATCTATCTATCTATCCATCTTTTTATCTACCTATCTATCTATTTGTCTGTCTATCTATCAAACTGTCCCTATCTATCTATCTCTCGACCAGCAGTTCTCTCTCACCCTTAGTTCGCCTGCAATTCGTCATTTCCAAACAGACTTTCGGACCAAAATAAAATAAAAAATCGAAGTTGTTACCCCTGCCTTGATGAGCCTCCGCCTGGCCGTTCACCGAGGGGAGTGGAGACGGGGAAGAGGGAAAGGGAGGGAGAGGGTCGGAGAGCGGGAGAGAGAAGAGGGGCAGGATAAGGGGGAGAAAAGGGGAGAGGAAGGAGAGAGAGGGGGAGCTACTGGGCTGGGAGTGTAAACTTTTTGTGGGCGTGGATGAGTCTACGGGCCACAGTGAAAACTTTCCTTGGAGTGTTAGCGAGGTGAGGTTAAAGTCAAGGGTGGGAATTTATCAATACAAGTGTGACTAAGGAGTTGTTCTTTTTTTATCTTTGAGGCTTGAACAGAGAAACTTTACATGGCTGCAGATTATTTATTTATTTAGGTAGTTAGTTAGTTTGTTAGTTAGCTAGTTAGTTAGTTCGGTAAGTAAAATAAAGGTGACGAGTGGCTTTTAGGACGTGAAGAAAGAACTGCAATGGTGGAATTCTCTTGAGTGTGTGTGTATGGGTGTGTGAGTATGGGTGGGTACGTGTGGGGGCGGGGCATATGCTTGTGTGTGTGTGTGTGTGTGTGTCCGTTCCTCTGCCCCTCCCTTTCGTCGCTGCGGTCGGCCTCCTCCTCCTCCTCCTCCTCGTCGCCGCCTCCGTCCCCGCCGCCTCCGTCCCCGCCGCCGCCGCAGGACACACGCACTCTTTGTTCCCGCCGTAATCTAATAACGTATTCCGAGCGTTGCCTGGATCCCCCATTAATATTGCACCCAAGTTTACAATGCCATTTTTCTTCTCTCTCTCTCTCTCTCTCTCTCTCTCTCTCTCTCTCTCTCTCTCTCTCTCTCTCTCTCTCTCTCTCTCTCTCTCTCTCTCTCTCTCTCTCTCTCTCTCTCTCTCTCTCTCTCTCTCTCTCTCTCTCTCTCTCTCTCTCTCTCTCTCTCTCTCTCTCTCTCTCTCTCTCTCTCTCTCTTGTCTCTCTTTGTGGCTTCTGTTCATACCAATTTTTTTATTACATTCATATATTTTCTTATCGTATTTGCATAAGAGTGGCGGTATACAAAGGTGTGTCGTTGTGCGCGCCTCCGAATACCATATTGCGTGTGTCCGCGAGAATCCGTCAATTTGAGTAACGCGATGAAAGATGCACTTAAGCTTTTATGAGGTTTTTCGATTTCGTATTTATTTTGTAGAGCCAGTGCGACGAGGTATGCTGTCACTCGTGTGGTGGTGAATGGGTGTTTCTTTTACTCGAGGCGCCAGAAAGGTAGACTCTCACGTTGGCAAGAATGGGCAGAGACAGTAACTAGTTTATACTTCTTGTATTCATTCCCTGACTTTTGTTTCTTCTGGAGACCATTTAAACGTATGGTTCGAATCATGATTGAAATAGAGACGAAAATCTGAAACAACTTTAATATAGAACAAAAGGTGAAGACTGTAACTTTAAAATACCACCTATACTTGGAAGCGATTAGTTATTACTTTCTTTGATCCAACAACAAGGAGGGTTTCTGTAAATTGAAGATGAGACCGTAGCTTGAAAACACTTATACTTGAAAGTGATTATGTATAATTTTCTTTGATCCATCCTCAAAGAGGGTTTCTATAAATTAAAGATGAAGGCTTTATGTTAAAATACATTGAGACTTGTATGTGCTTTTAATTCATAATCCTACGATGCCGCAACTACAACGTCCGCGAAATATGAAGCAAACAGCGGCATGTAAAATAAAAAGCCTTGCAACGGCATATTGTGAAATAATCTTATATTCATATTAGAGAAATTTATTTTTCCTCTACACCGGGAGGTATTATTACATTATTTCCTGATGCCAAGTGAGCGGCTTCAATAAAAAAATCTGAATTATATTATTATTTTTTCTTTTACGGTGTTAATACAGAAGCCGCTGCTGCCTCGTACAACATATCGGTGTGAGTCATCTTATATTCATCTCAGCATAGAAACGTCACTCGCCACTACTGACTATGGGCCTCTTTCACAGTTCGCCATGATGGGTTAGTAAGCCTCAAAACCAATGCCAATGACTTGGAAAACTCCTTGTGTAGTGCAGTGTGTTCATATTTAAGTTAAGAAATTTGAGGAAACTATACGGGAAATATTTGTAGTGTATCTGGTGCTGCATCGAAAACCTAACCATAGTGGAGTGTAGAAGTTTGAATAGTTTGGCTCATGCGATGATTACAAAGCCACTGTGTTGGACTGTGAAATCAGCTCTTATTCAACAAAACGAGGGGCGGCCGTTCGTAAAATAAATAGTCTCAAGAACATTTTTTAACGCCTATACAATAACCGGAATCGTATTATGAACAAGTAGTATTTTCTGTCTATTTATATTTGTATGGTAATGCATTTTCTTTCCACCACGGCCATTTGCAACTAACACAATAGTATTCATGTCTAAAAAATACACTTGGAATTATATTATTTTAAGAAGAAGCTTTATTTTCTATCCTTCTTCACACAGACGCCGCTGAAACCACCACTATATATTAATAATCCCCCCAAAATACACTTTCAATTTGCATTTTTTTAAAGAGAAGTTTATTTCCTATTCCTCCTCACAGAAGTGCCGCAGAAACAACTATGTACTTTTTATTAGTGTTTAAAAAATGCACTTTTAATCTTACTATCCCAGGCAGAAGAAGCTAAATATTTTCTATCTGTATTTCTTAACACGGGCGGCGCTGCAGAAACCATCACCATGATATTAATCTCTCTAACACAAAAAAAATACACTCTGAATCTTATATTATTTCTTGGAACCATTTTTTCCTGTCCCTCTTAACATGGTCTTCGCTGCAGCCACTACCACCACCCTCACCACCACCACCACCACCACCACCTCTACCTCTACCACCACCTCCAGCACCTCCACTACTACTTTCTCTATCTAATAAAGCGAGCGCGCGGAAAGTGGCGGCGCACGGGTCCGTCTGTTCGTCGCCTAATATCATCACACGTAACACTGACTCATGTGGATTTCCAAACTCACCTGGAAATTAATTGACTTAGTTCACTTAATTTGCCGAATCCATTTTTTCCTACGAAATTGATTAGGCAATATGAATTCAGTAAAAAAGTCTGTTATGCAAATGTCTCCTCGCGGCGCCGTTCCTCGCTCAGTACGGCGAGTGTTGGGCCTGGCAAGGTGGTGAGGTGGTGGTGGTGGTGGTGGATGGTGGTGGTGATGATGGGGTCTTTGTAGATGTCTGTGGAATAGTGGTTGGTGAAGGTGATGGTGGTGGTGGTGGGTGATGATAGGGTCTTTGTAGATGTCTGTGGAATAGTGGTTGGTGGTGGTGATGGTGGTGGTGATATTGGTTCTGGTGATGCAGGGAAGAGACCATGGTGATAATGATGATGATAAATAATGATAGAGGACGTGAATAGTGGTACGGGCGGTGTTGATAGTGAAGGAAGTCGTGATGATGATGAAGGTAGTGGTGACAGTGACGGAAAAGATAGTGAAGGGACGTTAATGATGAAGGATGATCGAGATGTTAAATGGTGTGGGTGATATCAGTGGAAGAGACTCTCCAACAACCGAACTTATTAAACGGTAAATTATCCTGCATTACCATAACTCTGCCAAGGCGTAGAGGAAAACACTGCGTCTCTCTCCACGTTCTGTCTATGCTTGCTAATCTGTTCACATCATCCCAAATAGTTTTAACATCGGGGTAAAAAAATAACTTCTAAGACGGAAATCACACGTTGGTATATTCTTCCTGCGTGGACATAGAAGGTGAAGCGGAAAGGAAGGAGAAGGAGGCAGAACGAGGCGATAAAATGGAGCAAAGAAAGAAGGAAGGAGGCAGAGGAGGCAAGAAGGGTAAAAGGGAAAGGATGGAGGCAGAGAGGAGAGCGAGAAAGAGGAGTATGGAATGAAGGAAGGCGGCGGAGGAGATAAGGGAAAAAATGGAGGCAGAAGGGGACGAGAAAAAGGAGTGACGAAAAAGAAAAAAGACGGAGTAGGTAAGATGGTTAAAAGGGAAGAGAATTATGCTGTATGTTATTACGTTAAGTGAATGGCTCTAAGTATACCTTATAGCAGAGGTCTTTATTACTTGTAGTGAGGGACAGTAACGCAGGGATAGCCAGAGAGGTGCTGGAGGAGAGAGAGCCAATGTTTGTGGGAATAGATTATTGAGAATCGTGCGTGGGTCTCAGCAAACGTATGAAAATCCCTTGGTCCTTGTAGTGAGGTAGAGTGACGCAGAAACAGCAAGAAAGGTGGTGCAAAAAAGAGTCAGAGTTTATGTGAATAGATTAGTGAGAGTCGTATGTGGGTCTCAGCAAGCGTATGAAGGTCCTTTGTGGTTGTAGTGAGGTGCGAAAGGACATGAGTAGACTGAAAGATGTGAGTGTTCGTCTCTGGAGTCCTGGAAAGAATACCCACGATGGAGAACCCGATACAGGTCAAGGAGGAGGTATAGCGTTCATACAAACAGCCAGTAAAGTCCTGCTAACACACTCACATTTGATAAGGCTTTCGTAGAGGTTGTTTGGGGTATTTCCATGGGTAGTTTGATGGGTCTTGTGATAGTTTGACAAGGCTTCTACACCATGAACATGAAAAACACTCATGAGAACTCGACTGATCTCCTTTGTGGCCTTTGAAAATGTTCGTTGTGAGAGCCGAGAGGGTCTGAAAATACGAACCGCGCTCAGTCCTACCCCAGAACATTAAGTGATATAACAAGTACCTAAGACATACGCCCTTTACGGTTATCAGCGGCGTCCATTCTCACTAGTTTTCAGTTTACTTAATTCTGTCGTTCATTAGGTAAGGTACGGGTATTTCCTGCTCTTATAGTCTTGCGTGAGAGTCTCCTTCGTCGTCGCTGATTCCGGATTGGTCTGTGACTCGGCACTCCCACCATCGCTGAAAAATAAGTAAAGTTAGGGTAAAAGTAAAGGAAATGCTGCGCGTGGCCTCAATGCTTATCTCCGTTACATGTCATAAGATAGCCGATAACATAATGGGAACAGGGCGAGAGAACAGTACGGGCAATGTCCTCCCTTCAAACTGGCCTCGACACCCCACAAACCGCTCTTCCTTCCTCGCCCTCGCCACACACACATATGCAGGCAGTCCGTCGCTCGTTCTTCCCTCTCGCCGCCGCTTACGCCCTTCTGCCGCCCACACGAGGAGTAAAATCAAAGAATAATTATGGAAATCGCATTATGTAAAGTTTTTCCCTCCAAGTTTTGCTGGTGTGGGGCAGCTTGCCGTACAGATAAAGCCACAGTCAGTCCTTAGATTAGTTGGATTAGAGGATCGGAGTTTTGGCAGTGACACGCTCTTCCGTCTTTTTCTTTAGATGCTGTGCGTTGTACCTTTAATATTTCACTGCATATCTTCTGTTTAATTCTTGATCTGTCTCCTTGTAGTCGTTAAAATAAAAGAGTTGTTGACTTTTTGTAGAACCAGTTCGAATGTATATATTTTTTTTATGTAACGACTTATGTCTTTATGGAAACAGTCTTGCGATATTTTTTTTATATATAGTTATTTTCTATATCTTTATGGAAACAGTCTTGCGATATTTTTTTTATATATAGTTATTTTCTATATCTTTATGGAAACAGTCTTGCGATATTTTTTTTATATATAGTTATTTTCTATATCTTTATGGAAACAGTCTTGCGATATTTTTTTTTTATATACTTATCTTCTGTGTAGCCTTTGATCTGCATAATTATCCACAAGAAAGAAAAAGGTGTTAGTCACTAGCTTTAAACAATTAGATCATTACTTCACTTTTACTTTACGAGGACAACTATTTCATGTTTATATACTTTCTGTTAAGTCTTTGATCTCTTTTTAAATGTGTGAAGCTAGGCGTCAGTCCTAAGATTTCCGTTGCTGGATAAATATTTACTTTACTCATTCAAAAATTAGCTTTATTAAATTATGCGAACAGTGTGTCGCGAACATGTCTTTTCATATCTCGTGTAAATTATCCCTTGGTCTGTGTTTCTCCCTCACCGTAAGAAAAGAGACATCAGAAACACGCGGATCAGCAAACGCAAGCAAATAAAAAATAGTCTAATAATTTTCCCCGCACCGAAACTGTCCCGCATAAAGATTCACGCCGCGTCCTTTTTCCCGCGAGTTCATTGTCACATTTTCCGCGGGCCGGCCGAGCGTCTGGCGGCCGAGGAGGAGGAAGAAGAGAATCCCCTTCCCCAAATTAAAAAAAGGAACCGCAGTACGAGGCGATTGGATTAACACGCCTTGGTTAACCCCACGCAGATTAGCCGCGTTCCAATCAGTATGCTAATCAGGAGTAATGTGATTGTGATGCGGCGGTGATTGTGATTGTGTTGACACTCACAGACAGGCCGGGAGTGAAGGGCCACCGGCGCGGAAGGCGGAGGAGGAGGAGGAGATGGAGGAGGAGGAGGTGGAGGCGAAGGAAAAGGAGGAGGAGGAGGAGGTGAGGAAATAATGGTGGTGGTGAGACAGGAGGAGCAGGAAGAGGTGAGAGAGTAGGAAGAAGAGGAAGAGGAGAAGGAAGAGGAGGAGGTGGGATAGGTGAAAGGAAGGGGATGGCAGGGGGAGAAGAAGAGGAAGAGGAAGTGAAGGAGAAAATAAATACGGAGGGGGAGAGAGGGGTGGAGGAGGAAGAAGGGAAGAGATAAAGTGAAAGGAAGAAAGAGGAAGAAGAGGGGGAGGACGAGGAAGAAAAAGAGAAGTAAAGAAGAAAGGAAGGAGGAGGAGAGGGCAAGATGGATGACGAGAAAAGAAGTGGAAGAGGAGCGAAAATGCGGATGCGAAGAGGAGGAGGAAGAGGGAAAGTTTGGAGGTGGTAAAGGGTGAAGGAAGGAAAGGGAAGGAGAAGGAGGGGAAGCTGAAGGAGGAGAGGAGGAGGGAGCGCAGAAGTAGGGAGGAGGAGGAGGAGGCCTGTTCATCGGAGCGGGCGGCGGGTAATCCTGTTGGAGTGAATTAATTAAGTTGGTGGTTTATCC
Source organism: Eriocheir sinensis (assembly GCF_024679095.1). NCBI lineage: Eukaryota > Metazoa > Arthropoda > Malacostraca > Decapoda > Varunidae > Eriocheir > Eriocheir sinensis. The sequence continues at coordinate 792,309 of NC_066523.1, forward strand.
GATCCCCAGAAGGGCGGCCGCGGCGTTAACCCGGCCTGTACTAACTAATGAACTCTGTCTCTACGTCCCTCGCTGTCTTCCTCTCTACCTTCCATCACCGCCTCGCACAGCCACGCATGCACGCAACATCTAACTTTACCTCACCTAACATTACCAGGCCTAACTAATGTACTAATTAATGTGCTAACAAACTCCTCACTGTCTCTACGTCTCTCGCTGTCTCTCTGTCTTCCTCTGTACCTTCCATTACCGCCTCGCACACACACGCAAGCACTACCTAACCTGACTTTACCTAACCTAACAGAACCAAACCTAACTCATGTACTAACTAATGATCTCACTGTCCCTCGCTCTCTCTCTATCTTCCTTTGCGCCTTCCATTACCGCCTCGGGCACCCACCCACATGCGCCACCTTACCTAACTTCACCTAACCTTATCTCAGTAAACCTAGCGGCACCAAATCTAACTAACGTATGTACTAACTGATGGAGTCTTTATTGTCACTCTACCTCCTTCGTCTTCGCCTTCCTCGCTCCCTCTCTCTGCCATCCTTGCCTTTCATACGCACACACAAACGCCCCTCCCCACACACACTCCAGCACCGCCTCCACACGCTCCCCAAAGAAGGGTCCCCGGGGTCAGTCGGAGGAGGAGGAGAGGAAAGCGAGGAAGCAGGAGGAGGAAGAGAAGGAGGAGGCGTCTCGGTATGTGTGTGAACTCCACAAACTGGGATCGAAACCGTGTTCTAACTAAACTGCGAGACTTACAAGAGCGTCTGTGATTGGCTGCAAAGTTGCGTGTGTGGACGGCGCGGCCCAATCAGGCGTCGGGCGCGTGTAAGCACCGCAGCGCCTCGCCGCGGAGGAGGAAAATGCAGCTGAAATGTGTCAGGTTCGGGCGGCGAGTCTCCTTGTTACTAACGCGGCGCCTCCCCGGGGACCCAAACTGATTAACTCTCTCCAATTGTTCCCAGCGTAATTACTTGCAATTTAATTAAGACAATTAAAAGTAATTAATTGAATTCTACGGCGGCTGTGATAGGCAAATAATGAGTTGCACTGAGCCGGAAATCCCTCGGGAAGGCGGGGAGTAATAGAGAATTAATTAAAAGCAATTTGTTGCAGACCCTTGATATTCATGGTATGCATGGCGTTGAATAGGTCAGAAAGACGCCGCCGCCGCCCCTTCCCTTAACGAGAATTAATTCCTGCCTTAATCTATTGTGCGAGGGACACGATTGTGCGAAGAGGAGCTGCAGGAGGAGGCCTTGGACCCGCGTGCTGGAGGAGGAGGAGCAGGAGGAGGCCTTGGAGCCGCGTGCTGGAGGAGGAGGAGGAGGGGAGGAAGAGGAAGGAGGAGGAGGGGGAGGAGGATTGCTTCACTTCACACCTCATCCTTTCACTCCCTCACACCTAACTCAACACCTCATAAAACAGAATAAAACACAGCGAAAGTTCGTTCACACATCATACTTTACATCATGATCATCCCATACCTTCTCCTACACCTCACACACTCACCCCCAATCTCACACCTTAACTCACACCTTCGTACCTCACACTTTGGTTAACCGTTCTAAGCATCCGGAAAGAAGGAGAAGAGATGAGATGAGGAGATGATGCTTGTGTACTTGGAATAGAGTGAGTTGGCAGAGGAAACGGATATGGGCACAGTGGCAAAGCGTATGTATATGTGTGTGTACCCAAATGACGCCGTGTTTATGGTGACCTGTAAACTTCTACAACCCAACTTTGCTTTCTTTCGCCTCACAGCTTAGTATTTCACAATCTTCTCACTCCCTCACGCACTCAATATTGACTCACTCACTCACTGACTCAATAATACCCCCACCCCTCACAGACTCACTCACACTTCACTCATACCTCACACATACACACCTTCACCCACATATATAGATAGATCGATAAATACATAGACTAATAGATAGATGAATGAATAGATAGATAGACAGAAGGCCAGATAGATAGATAGATATATTCATTGACCACAAAATATCACATCTACACACACTCCGCATCCTCACAGCTCCCACTAATCACCTTTGAACACCTGTATAAAGCCCCTCTCACCTGTAAATCACTCGGTCACCCTAATTAGCACCTCCACCTGTCTTACGCTCTTTCAGGTGTTTACAAGCTTAAGATCACGCCCCTTCCTGTCCAAGCTGCCCTTCGATAAGCTTTTAAGGAACACACACACACACACACACACACACACACACACACACACACACACACACACACACACACAAGGGACCTCCTGGAACAATATTGATTCGACCTAAAGATATTATGAACGACAGCAGCGGCGGCGAAGGAGGAGGAGGAGGAGGAGGAGGAGGAGGCGACGGTGGGGAGGGCGGAGACGAAGATGGTGATGGGGGTGTTGGTGATGGCGGTGGTGGTGGTGATGGTGGTGGTGGTGATGGTGGTGGTGGTGGTGGTGATGGTGGTGGTGGTGTTGGTGATGGTGGTGGTGGTGATGGTGGTGATGAATGTGATTGTAGTGGTGGTGATGGTGATGGTGATGGTGGTTTTGACTGCATAAGACACACACACACACACACACACACACACACACACACACACTCGAAATAGAGACGTTACTTTTTTTTTCATTCTTATGCATTGATGTGTGTGTGTGTGTGTGTGTGTGTGTGTGTGTGTGTGTGTGTGTGTGTGTGTGTGTGTGTGTGTATTTATTTATCGACGCGTATAAACACTGATAAATAAGTAACGAGCGAAACATGATATTAAGTCAACATAAATAAGTTAAAAAATCCTTCTCCTAATAAAAACAACAACAAAGGTGACGACAACAACGACATCAACGACAACACTTCTATTATGAAAGACTTTATGACTAAGGTGTGATATTATTTCATTCTCTCTCTCTTTCTCTATCTATCTATCTACCTACCTATTTATCTATCTATCTATCAATCTATCTCCCTTCTTTTTCTCCCTTCGCTTCTTCTATCTCCCCCTTTTCCCCTTTCTATCTTCCCTTCGTCCTTTTTTTCCTCTTTTTCACCTCTCTCTTCCTCTCCTTTCCCTCCCTTCCCTCTCTCCCTGCCCTCCTCTCCCTTCCCTCCTTCTCCAACTCCCTACCACCCATACGCCTCCCCACACTCCTTCCCCTCCTCCCCTTCCTACCCTCCCAGCCTCCGATCCGTCACTCAATCCTCCCTTCCCTGCCTCCGTCTCTATAAACACCGCAGGATCAGGCTCCGTACAAGGCAAAATCTCCCCGCAGACTGGATTTTGTGAAAGCGATTTAAGCAAGAAGAAACCCCGGAATTAAGCCTTTTCAGCGGCGGGGGATAATCACTCTTAAGCTATATTGCATGTCCATTAAGGTGAAAGTTGGAATTAATCGGGAGCCAGGGACATGGGCTTGGATAATTAATGTGGTTCAGGCCCCCCTCTCTCTCTCTCTCTCTCTTGCTCTCTCTCGCTCTCTCTCTCTCTCTCGCTCTCTTCGGCTTTCTCGTTCATTCTCGTTCTCGTATTCTTCTTCTCGATCTTTTTTGCCCTTTCGTTCTATCTCTTTCTTTCTATCTCTTTCTTTCTCTGTCTCTGTCTGTCACTCGTTCTCCTGTTCTTTTGGTTCTCTCTCTCTCTCTCTCTCTCTCTCTCTCTCTCTCTCTCTCTCTCTCTCTCTCTCTCTCTCTCTCTCTCTCTCTCTCTCTCTCTCTCTCTCTCTCTCTCTCTCTCTCTCTCTCTCTCTCTCTCCTTATATACACTTAAGGCAAAACGTGATATTAAAAGTTCAATAAAGTAAATCGGATACATTTGGAACACTGCGAAGTCTAATTAGAGTGCGTCCATCAAGTGTGTGTGTGGGAGGGAGGTGGGGGGGGGGGGGGCTCGTAAGTAGCGAATGGTTGTTGTTGTTGTTGTTCTACTTTTTTTTTTTTTTTCTCTCTCTATGGACATTTTTATCAAACTTTCTATTCACTCCCATTCCTATTTTATGCTAGTCTTCTATCTTGCCTCCTTTTCCTCTCTTCTTCTTCTCCTTTCCTTCCTCAGCATCCCATATCTTCTTTTTCCTTATCTACGTTCCCTACTCCTGCTCCTCTTTATTTTCCACCTACTCTTTCTTCATCCTTCTTCCTTCCTTCGTTTTATTTCTCGTTATTTTCACTCCTCCTTCTTCTCCTCCTCCTCTTCCTCCAGGTATCAGTACTCTATATTATGTATTCTTCCTCTGTACTCCTCTTTTACTTCTTCCTCCTTCTACGCCTCCTCTTCCTTCTCCTCCTCCTCCTCCTCTTCATCATCCTCATCCTGCTACTCAGCCTCCTCCTCCGAGTCAATATCAATTCTGTTTTTCTCCTCCTCCTTCTCCTCCTCCTCCTCCTCCTCCTCCTCTTCCTCTTTCTCCTCCCCCTCTCCCCTCTTGAGCCAGTTCAATGAAGCAGACAAACTCCACACAAACGACAGATGCAATTTTTGCTGACGCCGTAATCCATATTTTCGCTGCCCTGGGAAATTAAAAAAGAACCAACGTCTAATCCCACGTAAAATAATTTACCGCCAACTTTTTCAATTAACGTTATCGGATTGTGTGTTGGACTAAGGAGCGGCGCGGCGGCGGACTCGAACCAATGCCGATACTGCTGAGGTGGCGCTCTCTCTCTCTCTCTCTCTCTCTCTCTCTCTCTCTCTCTCTCTCTCTCTCTCTCTCTCTCTCTCTCTCTGATTCTATGGTGGTTTATGGCTCTATCTGTTTCTGTGTCGCTCTAACGTTCTCGCTCTCTGGCTCTGTGACTCTAGTTGTGGCCCTCTCTGGCTCTCCTTCGCTATCTCTATCTCTGACTCTCTTGCTGGTGCCCTCTCTCTCTCTCTGGCCTTCCTTACTCCATGTCTGGCTGTGGCTCTCTGTAGTTCGCTTTGTCTGTCTCTGACCTCGTAGTTATCTGACTGTACCCCATTTCTTGCTCTCTCGGGTTGTCTTTGGCTCAGTGGCTCTCTGACCGTGGTTCTCTCTAACTCTCTTTAGCTGTCCTTTCTCTGTAACTCTCTGGTTATGGTCCTTTCTATCGTTCTTTTGCTATACCCGACCCTTTGACTCTCTAGCTATTGCTCTCACCCTCTATTACTCTATCTGCATAGCCCTCCTGCGTGACTGGTTATATAAAGTCTCTCTAGTTTCCTCTTTACCTGTTATTTTTTTGTTTGTTCTTACGCGTCTATATTGCCGGTAGGCTTTCTTGAGGGGCTTTGATGTTAGTCTGCTCCAGCTCGTCATGGCGCAGGCAAGTGCTTTATATTGGCGTCATCTTTTCTTGTTATTTCAGTCCCTCTAGTTATTAACCTCTAACCCTCTTTGACCGACTCTAACACTGTAACGCTCTGACTGTTCCCCTATCTAACCCTCTCTAGCTGTCCCTAACTCTATGACTCAAGTTGTCGCCCTCTCCAGGCCTCCGTGACATGTTCCCTTGACAGCCGGTGAGCAGGTAGAGAGGCAACGCCCATGTCATTACTCAGACGTGTTAAAGGAAGCCATTGTGCGGGAGCTGTTATCATCGGCGCTATCACGAGGTCACATATTCGTCGGTGATCAATTCGTCTGTTAGTGCACCTGGAATTAAGGGTCATCTTCGCTATAGGGTTACCTGTGCCTTCTTAAGTGAATTACGAGGAGGAGGAGGAGGAGGGGGTGAAGGCTGTGTACATAGATGATTATTAATAGTTATGTTTGTTACCTAAGTGTGTGTGTGTGTATGTGTGTTACTAGATAGATGGATGGATGGTATAATAGATGTGGGGGGGTTGTAAGAGTGGGAGAGGGGAAGAAAAGGGCTCGTGTGAAGAGTGGGAGGAGGAAAAAGGGGGTTGTGTAAAGGGTGTTGGGGAGGAAAAGGGGGACTGTTGGATGGCGGGGGTGGATGAACGAAAAAGAGGTTTGTGTATATTGTGTGGGGGGAAGAATGGGGAGTTGTATGGGGAGGTGGAGTAAGGAGCAAGGGGGTATGTGTGAGGGGTGTGGGTGTGGGGGAGTAAAAAGGAGGGGAATGTTTGTGAATGTGTACTGGGACGGTGAAGAAGATGAGGAGGAGGAGGAGGATATGTGTGTGTGTGTGTGTGTGTGTGTGTGTGTGTCATTACCGTATTATTCTAAGATCGCGACAGACCCTTACGAAACTTACAACGCCGCCTCCTCCTCCTCCTCCTCTTCCTCCTCTTCCTCCTCCCCCTCTTACTCTTCCTACTCCTCTTGCTCCTCCAACTCTTTCTAATGGTAATAATAAAATTGTTTTCCTTTTAATCATAAATGATCCGCTTGCTACACGGTCACCCTTAAAAATATAAGTACATATATATTAAGATTACTGCACACTTTCACACCTTCAACATTTACGATTTTCTTCATAATTCTCTGCTTTAAAATGTTCATAATCAAACATAACAACTATAACAACGCAGTCAGGGAAAGTAATAGGGGAAAAAAACAGGGAATTAAACACTGTCAATGAATGTAGATGTTAGTGAAGATATTAGTGAAAATTTTCTTAGTAAACTCGAGTGGTATTTAGTCGACACTTACTTAGTCATTTATAGTGTCTTTTAATAGTTTTGTATCTAATTCAAACGATGCTCTTATGGAATGTGTGTGTGTGTGTGTGTGTGTGTGTGTGTGTGTGTGTGTGTGTGTGTGTGTGTGTGTTTATGGATGCATTAAGCCGGATAATAGATAACACACACACACACACACACACTCACACACACACACACACACACCATTTCCAATCTTGTCTTCCATTAGCGGAGATTTTCTATTAATAGGACGTGTTTTTTTATGATGATTGCGCGCTGCTGGTGGTGGTGGTGGTGGCGGTGGTAGAGGGGAGGAGGGGGGAGGGAGAACCGAGAGCAACTGATCTGGTTGTGGGTTTTTTTTTCTCTCTCTCTCTGTTTGTCTGTTTGTTTGTCTGTCTTTCTCATCTACTCTTTAAGCATACATGAGGTTTGTTTTGTGTATGTGTGTTTGTGTACGCCGGGAAGTGATCTGATGCTTCTATTTTTCTCTATGTTTGTTTATTTGTTTATTCTACGCTCAAAACATACACAGCAACATGTTTACGGCGTGTTCTCGTAAAGTTACTGCGTAGTGTTCGTAAATATCTGAGTCTCGATATCGTAAAAATGTCCGCGGGATGGAGGAAGGAGAGGAGTGACGGTATCAATGTTGAGCGTTCATACATTGCCGAGTGTGTTTGTATGAGCGATTGAAGGCGGCCGGGGAACACTATAAGCTTGATATGTGCTCTTTTTCTTTATATCTGTGTTTTGATGTGGAAGGTTAGCAGGTGGAATAGTAGACACAATATTAGAGTTTCAATGTTTACTGTTTTTTTAATCTGGCCTATAGCACCGGTAGGATTTCTTAATGGGGCCTGTTGGTGGTCCTAGCTCGTTAGTGGCGCAGGCATGTTTTTTATAGTGGTGCCACTCCTACTTGGCTCATCCCATCACCTCTCATCCCCATACTACCCACAACAAAAACAAACCCATCACTACCCAACCCACCAACACCTCCCCCTACCTACCACAACCTATCCCAAGCCAACCCAACCCAACCAAGTCCTACACAACGCGGCACAACACGAAACAGAAGCAAAAAATAACCCCCAAACGACCCCAACTCAACCCAGGAAA
>NC_066523.1:805000-832500 GCF_024679095.1 Eriocheir sinensis
GTGAGGTGCTTCCTTGTACAGTGAAGAGGCCACACGAAGTCATCCGTCTGTTGCTTGTTGATTACCTGACCAGCATTCAAATTTCCTTTAGTTTACAATGTAGTCTAAGTGAGTGTGTTGTGCGAGGTGCCAGTAATCCTTGCCAATAACCATTCCTACAAGTGTTGTCTTGAATTGCTTTAGTTTTCGACGTTTTCTTAACTGACAGACGGAACATAACACTCCTGACGGCCATACCAGTGCATATATTCGTAGTCTAATTAGGAGTGTCGTGCGCGGCGCCAGTAACCCTTGCCGTGTGTGTCCTTCAAGCAGGAGTTCAGCTACAACGAGATCCACAACCGCCGCGTGGCGCTGGGCATCACCTGCGTCCAGTGCACGCCCGTCCAGCTGGAGATCCTGCGGCGCGCGGGAGCCATGCCCATCTCCTCCAGAAGGTACGCACGGTGGCGACCCTCACGCCCTCCGCCTGGACGGATGTAAAGGAAACACTCAACTTCTTATCCATAGATTTGCATGTATTTTTTAACTTGTATTCGTTTGAGGTTTTTTTTTTATCAAAATATTTATCTATTTACGTGTATTTAATCTAGAGAGAGGATTAGATAATCAAGGTTTGTTTATTTATGTGTGGAATCTTCGTCCGTTCAGTATTTACTTCTTCCAATAGTTATTTAGGAACTTTACCAACCTACCATCCTTCCTTCCTACCTACCTACCTACCTACCTCCCTTCCTACCTACCTACCTACTTTCCTACCTACCTGCCTTCCCACCCCTCTGACACCCTGCCCCGCCCCTAGTCACGTGCCCCCTCCCGCCCGGCAGGTGCGGCATGATCACCAAGCGCGAGGCGGAGCGGCTCTGCAAGTCCTTCCTGGGAGACAACTCGCCGCCCAAGCTGCCGGAGAACTTCGCCTTCGACGTGATGCATGAGTGTGCGTGGGGCTGCCGCGGCTCCTTCGTGCCCTCCAGGTGTGTGTGTGTGTGTGTGTGTGTGTGTGTGTGTGTGTGTGTGTGTGTGTGTGTGTGTGTGTGTGTGTGTGTGTGTGTGTTGCATTACGTTATGAAGGGCGTTTCTTTGTTCGTCATTGGTCATCCTCCCCCTCCGCCCCGCCAGATACAACTCGTCCCGCGCCAAGTGCATCAAGTGTCTGTACTGCGCCATGTTCTACAGCCCCAACAAGTTCGTGTTCCACTCGCACCGCCTCGCCGACAGCAAGTACGTGCAGCCCGACGCCGCCAACTTCAACTCCTGGCGGCGACACATCCGCCTGTACGGTGACCCGCCCATGGAGGTGGAGCACGCCTGGGAGGACGTGAAGGCAATGTTCAACGGCGGCACCAGGAAACGCCTCATGGCCGCCAACACACAGGTAAGGGCCGCCGTCTTGGGGGCTCAACAATACCTTCAGTGTTAGGGTTGTAAGGACAGTCATGTTGTGGGTGTTGTGGAGTGAGTGATGGTTTTGTCAGGGCACGTGGCCTCACCCCGTGTGCGGCGCTCTCATCACAGTAACCAACTTTTGCCTCTGGCAGCGGCGTGTTTTTCCGCAGGGCCAAAGTTCCCGCGTCAAATCCCCCCGCCTGGAGGCGCCGCTCACCAAGCCCCCTGCCTTCGCGCCGCCCGCCCTCAAGGCCGTGGGCTCTGACCTCTCCTACCCGCCGCCCTATCTCGCGCCCCTGCCTCACCCCTACCCCGCCCACCACAAGGACGCCCACCAGACCTTCGTGGACTACCTGTGGGGCTCCAGGAGCTCGCTACCGCCCCTGGGGCTGCCCTATCCCCTGGCGGCCTGGCCCAGACGACCGCTCCCCAGTTTTCCTCCCCTGCCACTCACGGACCCCAGGCCAGACCCCGCCGCAGAACTGCGGCCCCCAGACACCGAGCCTCCCGTCCTGCGGCCCGCCCACCTGTCAGCCTTCACGCCCGTGGCCCGCGCGTCGCCCACGCCCACGGTCAGTGCCAGCAGGGACTCGGGGGCGCCGCTGCCGGACTCCAGCAGGCACTCCGACGACGAGACGGTGGACATCGAGGCCACGGACGACGACGCAGACTATCACAGCGACAATTACAAGAGCGGCGGCTACAAAAACAGCTACTACAAGGCCGACGGCCACAAGGCGGACAGCTACAAGCCCAGCTCCACCAAGCACCAGGGCCTCGAGGCGGGCCACTACAAGGGCGAGGCGTACAAGGCCGAGGACTTCCCGAGCGGCGGCGAGGCGGGCGACGACCAGGCGCCGGGCGAGGCGGAGGTGGAGGAGAGTGGCGGCGCGGCGGCGGGGCTCGCGCGGCACGAGGAGCGCTGCCACAGGGACGAGAAAGGGCAGAAGGAGGAGCGAGCGCGCAGGGAGGAGCCGAGCACGAGGGAGGAGCGGGGCCTGAGGGAGGACTCCGCCCACGCCACGCACCCCCACGGGCGGGGCGGCGGCAGCCCCGTCCCCGCCGCCAGCAGCAGCAGCAGCAGCGGCGGCGGCATCTTGGAGCCCCCGCGCGGCGCCCTGGAGGTAAGTGCTCCTGAGGGAGGGTTGAGGGGACATGTACACGATCATTATTACCATCATCATCATCATCATCATCACCATCAACACCCACACACTGTAGACCGTCATGTTTATCCACCAAGACTCCGTGAAAACTCTAGCACTTACAGATGTCACCTCACTGCTTGCCCCTTGACCACCGCACGCCACCAGCCACGCATCACCGCCGCTCGACGTAGTGGTGGTGGCGGTGGCAGTAAAATAACAGCCCTCTCCGCCGCACGCCTCGCCCGCCCGCTAAGTCCCGCCATTACCTGGATTCCTTACGTAAATTTGAGGCGCGCGGTAATGGTTTTAGGGAATAAATATTGTGGACGGTATGCGTGGCGGGGTAAGTGTCGTGGGGGGGGAGGGGGAACGGGGGGAGGAAGAGGAGGAGGAAGGGGAAGGGGAGGTGTGACGGCGCTCGGTCGTAATCAATGGTCAAGAAAGGCTTTAATGTGGGGAGGGGAGAAGGGAGAGGAGGAGGAGGAGGAGACAGGTGTTTGTGTGCGTGCGTGTGACACAAGAGAGAGAAGAAAGGAAAACGTGGGAGAGTGAGTGGAGGAACGGAGGTAGGAAAGGAAGAGAAAAGTGAGAGGGGTGGAGGGGAGGGGGAAAGGAGAAAGAGGAAGAAATAAAGGTAAATGGAGAGAATTGGAGGAGTGGAGGTATATCAATGGAGGGAAGGAAGAAAGAGAGGAGTGCCTGGATATATACCACTGAGAAAGAGAGAGAGAAAGAGGGAGGGAGGGAGAGAGAGAGGGGGTGAAGGGAGAAGTGGAGAAAGGGAGGGAAGGGAGAGAAAGGCTTGGAAATATAACACGGGGACGAGGAGGGATAAAGGAAGAGTAAGGGAGAGAAATTAAGGAAAGTAAAGGAAGGAAGGGAGAGAAAGAGAAAGGGAGGTAGAGGGAGGGAGAGAAAGAAAGAGAGGTTGATGGGGGAGGGGTATCGTGGCAGCTTATTCCTCCCATTACAGACTTCACCTTTCCTATGCAAATGAACCCCGGCGTAATGCATAGAGGAGTGGCGCTCTAATCAATGGCTAAGACTGTTTACCTGCGCCACGCCTCCACGTCCGGCCTTCCCCTCTGCTCCAGGTGTGTGTGTGTGTGTGTGTGTGTGTGTGTGTGTGTGTGTGTGTGGACGGGGACATTACACCTGGCCCTGACCACCACCACCACCACCAACAACAACAACAACAACAACAACAACACCTCCACCACCACCAGTTGCATGACTCCCGATTCTTGTGCCTTTCACCTCCATCACCATTACCACCATCACCACTATTGTCATCACCACCACCACCACCACTCACTACCACTATAATATCGTTACTATCATCACCATTACCACCACCTTCATCACTGTCATTACCACCAGCAGCTTGACACCACCACAATAACCATTAGTGACATGTAACCTCCCACCTCCCTTCCTTCCTTCCTTCCTTCCTTCCTTCCTCTTTTCCTTCCTTCCTTCCTTCCTCCCTTCCTTCCTTCCTTCCTTCCTCCCTTCCTTCCTTCCTTCCTACCTTACGAACATAACATACCTTGACTTTTCACCACAAAAACACTTACCACCACAACCACCACCAGCACCACCACCCACCTTCCCTCCTTCCCTCCCCCTCCCTCCCTGGTTGCCATAATGTAACCCCGTTGTACACACATAAAGAAAATCGCCCGCAAACAAAATTACACGTGCCGCCTTGCGTGGATATTGAGGCTCATTACGGCGGGAAGGACGGACGCGTGTGTGTGTGTGTGTGTGTGTGTGTGTGTGTGTGTATTGACCACACACACACACACACACACACACACACTCGTAAAATTGCCAATTATCATTATTTGTGAAACACTTATGGATGTCTTGAGGAAAGGAGGGAGGGAGGGAGGAATGGAGAGAAAGAAGGGAGGGAAGGAGGGAGGGAGAGGGAGTTACGAAGGGTGAGAGAGAGAGAGAGAGAGAGAGAGAGCAATTATTTACCTCCTGGCTCTCGAGAAACGATTACCTTAGGAAGTCAAAAAGCCGAGCGAAACACACACACACACACACACACACACACACACACACACACACACACACACACACAGAACACATCACCCCCACCCCCACCCCCACCACCTCCACCACCACCACCATCATGTGTCAAGCCAGGACCAAGCCGCCGCAACTGTTGACCCGCCCTTCACGCCGCTCTCGCCGCCTCGCTTAACTTATTTGTGGAGCATTTGATCTGTGTAGCCGCCGCCATCCATTACCACCACCACCACCACCACGGGAAGAGCGAGGAGAGAGAGGGAAGGGGAGGAAGGAAAGGGGGATGAAAGGGAGGTGTGACGGGAATCTTCTACTTTCCCCTAACTTTCCCTAATAAATAAAAATACCACCACGGGAAGGAGAGGAAGGAAAGGGAAGAGGAAGGGATTGGGAACCCACTACCCACCACCACCACCACCACCACCACCACTCCCTCTCCCTTTCTCCCTTTCTCTCCCTTCGTTTTGGTATAGTTTGTCCCCGTCAGGTGTCCTCCCTCGGCGATGTTTGACGCTACGCAAACTGACTTACCGACCGATCATACGTAAGCTTGTCACCACCACCACCACCACCAACAACAACAACAACAACAACACGACCTCGACCACCACCTTCACCACCAGAGTCACGGAATTGCCTAAGAGTATGTAGTGTGCTGTCTTCCCTGTATCCCTTCCTTTGTCCCTCCCTTCTTCCCTTGTTCCTGTTCCTTCTCTCTTATCTTTCCTTCCCTTGTTCCCTGTTCCTTCCCTTCCCTCCTTTCCTTGTCCCGTCCCGTCCCTTCCTTTCCCTTCCTCCTCCCTTAAAGCACCTGAACATTTTCTATTCTCCCTTCTGTTCCTCCTCTCTCTCCTCCTCCATCACCCCCTCTCTCTCTCACTCCCTCTTCTAGCACCTCCTTACTGTCTTCTTCTTTTCCTCTTTTTCTTCTTCCCCTTCTTCCTTCCTTTCTCTTCCTCTATTACTCCTTTACCTACCCTTACCTTACCTTCCTACAACCCTTCTTCTCTTCCTCCATACCTTTCTTCTTTTCTTTACCTTCCTTTCCTTTCTCTTCATCTTCTCTTCTTTATCCACCATCTCCTTATCACAACCTTCCTATAACCTTCCTCCTCCTTCTCTTTTTCTTCCCACCTTCCTTCCTTCCTTTCTACCTTCCTGCAACCTTCCTCCTCCTTCTCTTCCTTCCTGCGTTGCTATCTCTCTTAGTAAAGGTCGCCTCCCCGTGTGTCACCTCGGGCGTAACTTTTAAGCAAGAAAAATGAGCCAAGCGAACGAGTATTACCCAGAAAGGCAGGAGGCGAGTGAGGTCACGTCGACAGCCACCACAGCACACCGCCACCGCCCCGGCAGCAGCAGCTCAAGTATTCGATTAATATTTTAAAGTCAAACACGGCCAGTCACTTTATTTTAATTTTTCTGGAAGCGAGAGAGAGGGAGAGGTAGGGAGGGCGAGGGAGAGGGATGGAGGGAGAGAGAGGAAGAAAGAAGAAGAGGAAGGGAGACAGGGAGGGAGAAGGAGAGAGAAAGAGAGTGCGAGGGAGAGGAAGGGATAGGGAGATAGATAGATAATGAGAGAGAGGATAAGAAAGAGAAGGAAAGAAAACAAAGAAAAAATAAAGGAGACAAAAAAGAAAAAAATACATAGACAAATAGATTAATAAACAGAAAGAGCAAAAAAAAGATAGATGGAGAGAGAAGAAGAAAAATGGAAACAGTAAAAGAAAAAGAAAGAAAGAAGCCGAATAAATATATAAGATAGATAGATAGAGAGATAGATATATGACAAGGGAAAGAGCCCGAGAGAGAGAGAGGTGGTGGTGGTGGTGGTGGTGTCGGCGGTGAGGTCAGGTAATTAAATAAAACATGTAACACTTTTAAATTAGTCCAACAAGAAAAAGTGGCTTGATGACTCCCAGCGAGCGCTCCACCACCACCACCACCACCACGAGACCCAGCCAGCCATCCACCTATCGACCCACGCCCACCACCACCACCACCACCACTACCCCCACCATCACCACCACCACCACCACTACCACCCACTACCTCAACCATTACCCATCACTACCACCACTACCATCCACTACCTCCACCACCCACTACCACAACCACCCACTACCTCAACCATTACCCATCATCACCACCACCACCACCACCACTTTCGCCCTCTCTACTGTCATCACCACAACCACCCAGGAGTAAAAGAAAAATGCTGGTGTTTTCTTCTAGTTTTTTCTTGTTTTTCTTTTTTGTTTTAGTTTTTTTTTTAATCACTCCATTACCACCACCACCAACATCACCACCACCATCACCACCACCACTATTACCAACCACCACCACCAGTAATTTCTTATAAGTTTCATAGATAACTTTAACTCATCTCTTTTTGCATATTCATAACATTTTATCTTTTCTTATCTTTTCTTTTATAGTCTAGTTGATTTTTTTGAACCACCCTTATCTCACCACCACCACCACCACCACCACTCGTGAAATGTGATTACCATTAATTGAGGGAAGTGGTGGTCCAGGGCCCGCCTCCATAACAAACACGGACACACTCTCTCCCTCCCTCCCTCTCTCTCCCTCCCTCTCTCTTCCCCTCTCTCTCCCTCTCTCTCTCTCTCTCCCACTCTTACTTTTAATTGTTCTCACACCACCCAACCCTCACTCACTCCTCTCCCTCTCACTCACTTTCACTTTCTCTTTCTCCAATACGTCACTTTCTCTCCCTCTCTCTCTCTCTCTCTCTCTCTCTCTCTCTCTCTCTCTCTCTCTCTCTCTCTCTCTCTCTCTCTCTCTCTCTCTCTCTCTCTCTCTCTCTCTCTCTCTCTCTCTCTCTCTCTCTGCTCCTTGTCTCTCTCTTCTCCTGTCTGCATTGTTTTCCTTTCTCCCTCACTCACTTCTCTTTCTCTTCTTCTTTTCCGATACGAAACTTCTTTTTTTTAACTTTATTTTGCTCTTCTTTTCTGCTCCTACTCCGTCCCTCTTCTCTTCCTCCTCTCATTTTCTCCTCCTCCAATGCGTCACTCATCTTCTCTCTCCCTCTCTTCTACTCTCTTCTCCTCTCCTCTTCCTCTTCTCATTTTCTCTTTCTCCAATACGTCCTACATCTTCTCTCCTTCTCTCTCTCTCTCCCGTGGTGTGGTTGTGCCCTTCTCATCTCATTTTTCTCTACTTTCCTCTTTTTTAACTTGCCCTCATTTCGCTTTTCATAGTCCCTCCCGTTTATTCTCCTCCTCCTCCTCTTCTTCATCATCCTCTTCTTCCAACACTGTTCTTCATTTTCGTGTTTACTTCCATATACTCTTCGTCATATTCATAATTCTTCTGCGTTTTCTGCTTTGTGTTCTATTTCCTGGTTCTCCTCCTCTTCCTCAGTACCTCTTCCTCTTGCATCTCCTCCAACTGTTCCCCCCTTCAGTTCTTCCTCCTCTTCATCCTCCTGTTCTCTCTGCCTATTCCTCTTTTTGCTCCTCTTCCTTTTTAGTTCTCTTGCATATCCTTCTCCTCCTCCTCCTTCCCTACACCTCCTCCTTCTTCCTTTGTACCACCTTTCCTCCTCCTCTTCCTCCTCTTCCCCTGTACCTTCCTTCCTCCTCCTCCTCCTCCTCCTCCTCCTTCCCTACACTTCTTTCTTCCCTTATACCACCTTTCCTCCTCCCCTTCCTCCTCTTCCCCTGTACCTTCCTTCCTCCTCCTCCTCCTCCTCCTGCTCCCGGTTCGCCTTGACTAACACACGCGCACAGTACCCTAACATTGGGGTGTCACTCGATGAGGTCTCGACGGCGCCATCAAAAGTCGAGAGCAAAATCAGCCATTAGCCCGAATTAACTCGCGGGTGGACAATGTTATTAGCCGCTGGTTGTGCCGCGCAGGCCATTAGGCGGCATTGAGGGGCTGAATATTTAAACTAATCTGCTAAGAGAGAGAGGGAGAGGGAGAGAGAGGGGGATAGAGAGGGGAAATGTAATGCAGGTTGAGAGAGTGAGAGAGAGTGAAAGATAGAGTGAGAATGAGGGGACGGATGAAGAGAGATAGAGATAGATAGAAAGATGAAGAAAGAAAGAGAGTTAGGAAAGTGATAAAAGAGAGAATGATGGGAGAAGAAGAAGCATGAATGAATGAAGAGGGAGGGAAAGAGATGGTTGAGAAGGGAGAGAAAAAGAGAAGAAGGGAGAGAGAAAGGGAGAAGGAAGGACCATTTGAAAGGGATGATAAGGGAGAGAGAGAGAGAGAAAGGGAGGAAGGAGGGAGAGAGAGAGAAGGTAAAAGGGAGAGAGAGAGAGAGAGAGAGAGAGAGAGAGAGAACACTTAATACGTAACACACACACACACACACACACACACACAGGTAGTAATGAATGGGCCTTAGTTATCCCGTTAGTCTGATGAATGGTGACGGCGCGGCGGCCCTCGTTAAAATTAGCATAACTACAGCCACGCCATTGTTAACTGGGCGACGATGAGTTACTAGTAGTGTAGGGGAGAGGGGAAGAAGGAGGGGGGAGGAGGGGTGCTAGTGTGTGGGGAAGGAGAGGGGAAGGAGGGGGTGCTAGTGTGTTTGTGTGAGGGGAAGGAGTGGGGAAGGAGGGGGTGATAGTGTGTGTGTGTGTGCGTGTGTGTGTGTGAGGGGAGGAAGTGGGGATTGCGAGGTATTAGTATGTGGGGAGGAGTGGGGAAAGAGGGGACGTTAGTGTGTGTGAAAGGGTGCTGTCTGTGTGTGTGGGAGGGTATCTGTATGTGGAGGGGTGAGGAGTATGTGTGGGGAGGAGGGGGGCTAGTGTGTGTCAGGGGGTGGGGTCTGTCTGCATGTGTGTGGGGGAGGCAAGGGGGAGGGGGGGGGACTGTCTCTCTGTGTAATAATGAAACGGTTAACTCAGTTCCTTTAGCCGTCAGAGTGAAAATTTGCATATTATAGATTCACTGTCAAGAAACTTCGCTAAAGAGACAAATGCTTCCTTTCTTCCCCCTCCCAACTTAATATTTTCTGCGGTTCTTCCTCTCCTTCTTTCCTTTATTTTCTTTCTTCTTTTCCTCTTATACTTCTTCCTTCTCTTTCTTCTCTTTCCCTCCTTCCTCCCTTCCTCCTTCCCTCCATCCCTCCTTATATCCTTCTTTCCTTCCTTCTTTTCATCTTCCCATCTAACCTAACTTAACCTAACCTACCTTACCTCCTTCCTTCCCTCCTCCCTACCAACCTACCCCTACCCTACCTCTCTCCTCCTACCCTACCTCCCTAACTTAACCTAACCTACCTTACCTTCCTCCCTTCCAACTTCCCTCCCTCCCTACCAACCTACCCTACCCTACCCTCTCTCCCCTCCTACCCTCCCTCCCTAACCTAACTTAACTTAACCTACCTTACCTTTCTCTCTTCGAACTTCCCTCCCTCCCTACCCTCTTTCCCCTACCAACCTACCCTACCCTACCCTCTCATCCCCTCCTATCCTCCCTCCCTCCTTCCTCCCTACCACTAATACCTTTACCTGCTCAGTCTAACGGTAATACACATAACAGCCTGATTGCTACGTATTTCGCTTGGTTCCCGTCATTCACCGTCACAATAGAGGAAGGAAAGTGCAGATCAAACAAAGCACTCGGTGGATGGAAGCGATCAAGAGTTATTATACGAGTTCTTAATACGAGTGGTTTATGTAAGCAAGTTAGTATTTTTTATTGATTTTGGTTATTTGCTCTTGAGGTTGTAAAGAAAGTACTGTGTTAGAGATAGATAGATAGATAGATTGATTGATTGATTGATAGATAGATAGAAAGAAAGATGGAGAGATAATTAAAGAGATTTGTAAGAAGGGGAGAAATAATAAATTGACTAATGGAGGAGGAGGAGGAGAAGGAAGAGAAAAATGAAGAGGAAGAAGCGAAAATTGGAGAAGAAAAACACAAGATGAAAAGATAGACGAGAGATGAAAGAAAAAGAAATAGAGGAAAAAAGAGAGGAGGAGAGAGAGAGAGAGAGAGAACCTGGAAGAAGGGAGGGAATCATTTGTTTCCATCGTGACATCTACTGCCATCTCCTCCTCCTCCTCCTCCTCCTCCTCCTCCTCCTCCCGGACTTTTGGCAGCTGGTGTTTTCCGCTCCTCAAGAGACGTTCGCTGGAATGAAAGTTAATGGAACGTGTGTTTCTTTCACGGCCGTGTGCATTATTTTACCTTGAGCAAGATGGTTCACCTCCTCCTCCTCCTCCTCCTTCTCCTCCTCCTCCTCCTATTCCTCTTCCTCCGCCACCTGCTTTTCTTCACCTTTTTCCTCACTTTTTTTCTCCTCCGCCTTTTCTTCACCTTCTACCTCACCTTCTTTTTTCTCCTCCTCTGCCTCCTTACCTCACCTTACCTACCCTTGCCTTACTTTGCATTACCTAACCTTACCTTACCTTACCATTGAATAGCTACTTGATAAAGGCCGGTGACAGCTTTAACAAACACACACACACACACACACACACACACACACACACACACACACACACACACACACACACACACTCCCCCACACACCCCCACACGCACGTAAAAAATTATTCTCTATCCAACTATCTGTCTAACTAATTACCCAAATCACTATAAAAAACAATAACTACAACAACAACGACGGGAGACAGACAGACGGACAGACAGACAGACAGACACAGAGACAGACATTGAGATAGATAGATAGAGAGAGAGAGTATGACAAAGGGATGCATTGAGTAGGAGGGGGGAGGGAGAGGCTTGGAAAGAGAGGGAGAGAGAGAGAGAAGGGGGGAGTCGAAGGGGGGTACGGGGGGCAGGTCTGGCTGGCTGGTTGGCTAGCGAGCGAGCGAGCGTTAGATTAATTAAACACTATAATAATTCCTCCCCGTAGCATTTAGCCCGTATGGTCATTAGTTACCTGTGGACAATCAGAATCTAATTTCTTTATTTATACAATTACTTCAAAATCAACAACGCCGCGCCGGACAAGCGGAAACTGATGACCAGGGAGGGACAGGGGTGGCGGTGGCGGTGATGGTGGTGGTGGTGGTGGTGGTGGAGGTGGAGGTGGTGCACGAAACTAACTAACATGGTGACTCTGGGTGTTAATTTGGCGTGGGTGGGTGGGTGGGTGGGTGGTGGGTGGGTTAGGAGAGGTTCTGTGGGTGGTTGGAAATTTTATGGGAGGGTTAAGGTGCACTTTATGGGGGTTTGGAAATCTATGGTAGGGCTTCGGGGGCTCTATAAGGGGTTGGGGACTGTATGGGGATTGAGGGAAGAGGAGGGGGAGGTGGAGATGTGCTTTGTGGAGGGGGGATGTGGTTTGCCGTATAGTGTGTGTGTGTGGGTGTGTTTATGGGGAGGGGGTGAACGAATATTTTTTTGTGTGCATGTAATAATTTTTCACACACACTAACACACACAGAAAAAAAAAAGAAAGCGGGAGTTGACAGACAAGTTCATTTCTCTCTCTTCCCCTTCCTCAGTCCCTTCCTTTCCGTCCCTTCTCCAGCCCTTCCTCCCTTTTTTCCCTTTCCTCCTATAGAAAAATACTATCGACCTGCTTTTCCTTTCCTCCTCCGGCCTACCATCCTTCCCTCTCTTATGTCTCCTCCAAACTCTTCTTTTTTCTTCTCTCTACCACCCTTCCACTCTCCTCCTCCTCGTCCCTCCCTTCATCCCCTTTCTATCCTTTCCCTTTCACTCCTATCTCCTCCCCTACGTCTCCCTCTCTCATGTCTCCTCCATTATCTCCTTTTTCCTTTTCTCTACCATCCTTCTACTCTCCTCCTCGTCCCTCCCTTCATCCCCTTTCTATCCTTTCCCTTTCACTCCTATCTCCTCCCCTACGTCTACCTCTCTCTCTCGCCTCCTTTCCTTCCCCGCCTCCCTCTTTCCATCCTTCCTTTCGTGTTCCTATCGTTTAGTATGTCCCTCAAACACCTAGGTCATGCGTGTCGCTTAAGTCCTGCCGTTTTAAGTCTTCCCTGTCGCTTAGGAAGTCCGCCGATCACTTAACCCGTGGTGCGTGCGTGGCGCCGCTTAAGTCTTTCTCGGTAAATCGCTCAAGTTAAAAGTCGCTTGATCTTAAGAGCCATTTGTGTGTGAGTGTGTGTGTGTGTGTGTGTGTGTGTGCGTGTGTGTGTGTGTGTGTGTGTGTGTGTGTGCGTCTCATCGTCTATTCAAAATTTTCATCATTCTTCGCCACTCACTAAGTACGTAATTCCGTTTTCGCTTTTCTCTCTCTCTCTCTCTCTCTCTCTCTCTCTCTCTCTCTCTCTCTCTCTCTCTCTCTCTCTCTCTCTCTCTCTCTCTCTCTCTCTCTCTCTCTCTCTCTCTCTCTCTCTCTCTCTCTCTCTCTCTCTCTCTCTCTCTCTCTCTTTTCGTTCTTTGTGGTGAAATTCCTTCCTTTTGTCTTTCTTTTTTTTCTCTCAAGTAATTTAAAGTCTCGAGGTTCAAATTTCTCTTCTCTTGAATAATGAAACGTCTGCAATGCGGCCTTTCTATCTTAATTTCTTTCTTTCTTTCTTTCTTTCTTTCTTTCTTTCTTTCTTTCTTTCTTTCTATCTATCTTTCTTTCTTTCTTTCATTCTTGCTTTCTTTCTTTCTATCTTAATTTATTTTTCTTTCTTTCTTTCTTTCTTTCTTTCTTTCTCTCTTTCTTTTTTGCTGTCTTTAATTTTTTTGTTACTCGTTCTTTTAATCTTTCTTTTTCTCTCCTCCATCTTTTTCTCTTTTTCTTACTAATTTCAATCCTTTAATCTCTTTCCTGCTTTCCTTCTTTTCTTTTCCTGTTTCATTTTCTTACATTTTTCTTACATCCTTTCTTTTATATTCATTTATTTACTTATTGTTATTTCTCTTCCTTCTTTTCCTTCCTAATTTCCTTCCATATTTACTCTCTTCCTTAATTATCTTTGGTCTATCTATCTTTCTATATTTTCTTTTCTCTTTCTCCCTTCAGTAATATTTCTTTCATTTTTTTATCATATGTTTCCTCTTCCTCTTCCTTCCCTTACCCTCCTTCTCCTTTATTCTAGTTCACTTGGTTTCCTTTCACCGTAGTTTCCTCTCTCCTCCTCTTCCTCTTTCTTTTTTCTCTCTCTTCCCCTCGTCCTCTCGCTAGCTCCCTCTTTTCCTCCGCTCCCCTGTTTCAGCATTCAATTCTTTCTTTTTCTTTTTTTCCTGTATAGTTTTTCTTTACACTGTGTTATTCCTCTCTGCTTTTCCTCCATTCCTCTCTCCTTCCATCTCTTTTTCTTTTTTTCACTCTCCATCTCTCCCCGCTTTCCTATTGCCTTCCCTTCTTTTCCTTTCCCTTCCCTTCCATTCCATTTCCTTCCCTTCCTGTACTTTCCCTTCCTTTCTCTTCCCTTTCCTTCCCTTCCCTTCCCTTTCCCATCTCTTTCCTTCCCCTATCTTCCCTTCCTTTCCCTTCTCTTTCCTTCCCATCCCTTCCCTTCCCTTCCTTTCCCTTCCCTTCCCTTTTCCATCTCTTTCCTTCCCATCCCTTCCCTTCCCTTCCCATCCCTTCCCTTCTTTTCCTTTCCCTTCACTTCTTTCCCTTTCCTTCCCATCACTTCCCTTCCCTTTTCCATCTCTTCCCTTCCTTTCCTTTCCCTTCCCTTTCCTTCCCATCTCTTCCCTTCCCTTCCCTTCCCTTCCCTCTAACCTGTGTTCAGCCTGTTCACAATTCCCTTTTTTTCTCTCTTTTTTTAACTATCTCTTTCAATATTTTGTTGTTTCTTTACTTCACCTTAACTTTTTATCTCTCTTTGCCCTCTCTTCCTCGCTTCGTTATTTTGCAACGGTACTCCACCTGTCCCATTCTCTCTTAAATCCCTTTCTGTTCCTTTCTTCCCTCTCTGTCTCTTCCCTCTGTTCCTTTCTCCTTTTGCCTTGTTTCCCACGTCTGTTCTGTTCTATCCCTCTTTTTATCCATTTACTTCTCCTCCTTCCCTCTTCTCCTTTCATATCCTCCTCTTCCTCTCTCTTCCTCCGTCTCTTCTTTATCCTTGTCTTCTTTTTATGCCTTCATTTCTCATCCTTCCCCTCCCTCAGTCCCTCTCTTCCCGTCCCTCCTTCCGCCCTTCTCCCCCTTTTTCCCTTTCCTTCTATTAAAAAACTACCAACCTGCTTTTCCCTTCCTCCTCCTTCCCTCCGTCATGTCTCCTTCACACTCTCCCTCTTTTTCCTTTTCTCTACCATCCTTCCACCCTCCTCCTCGTCCCTCCCTCCCTCCCTCCTTCCATCCTTCCTTTCGTTTTCCTATCCTATCCCTTTTTCCTTCACTTTTCCCCTCCTTTCTACTCTCCTTCTTTCCCTTTCCCCCTACACTCCTATCTCCTCCCCTGCGTCCCTTCCTCTCGCCTCCTTTCCTTCCCTCCCTCCCTCCTTCCATCCTTCCTTTCGTTGTCCTATCCTATCCCTTTTTCCCTTCACTTCTACCCTTCCTTTCTACCCTCCTTCCCAACCCATCCCATCTCTTATCTATCTTTCCCCTCGATGCCCACCATACTTTCCGTCCCTTCTTCTCTCCTTCTCCTACGTCCCTCTCTCTCTCTCTCTCTCTCTCTCTCTCGCCCGGTTCCCATGCTCCCCCCCCCCCCCGCCGCCGCCGTTACGTTGTTGCGCGCTGTTGTCGAATCAATATTGAGAGTCGACGGCGGCAGAGTGCGAGCCTCAAGCTATGAATGTTTGATGAGTGGCGCTGATCACACTCAATGGCCGGTTAAATAAACACGCTAAAAGAGAGCCACGAAGGGAGGAAGGAGGAGGAGGAGGAGGAGGAGGAGAAAGAGGAGGAACAATGAAGGAGGATGTTAGTGGAGGAATAGGAGGAGGAGGAAAAGAAGGAAGAGGAAGAGAAAAGGGGGGAAAGATGATAGTTTGAAAAGAAAGGAAGGAAGAAAGGAAGGAAGGAAGGAAGGAAGAGGAAGAGGGTGATTTGCGTTGGTAAAGAGGAGGAGAAAGAGGAGGAGAAGAAGAAGGAGAAAGAAGAAGATTAGTAAGGAAGGATAGAAAGGGAAAAACAGGAGGAAGAAAGCAGAAGGAGGAGGAGGAGGAGGAAGGGTCAAAAAGAAAGGAAAAGGTGTAAGAGAGGAACGCTAAGTGGTGGTGGCGGTGGTGGTGGTGGTGGTGGTGGTGGTGGTGGTGGGCGTGGCGAGGAGTGAGAGGTAAGGAAGGGAGGAGGTGTGAGGAAAATGTCGGTGCACAAAAGGTTTTCAACTCTTCTTTGTTTACCCTTCCTCTCCCCCGTGTGTGTGTGTGTGTGTGTGTGTGTGTGTGTGTGTGTGTGCGTGAGCGTGTGTACGTGCGCTTATAGTTAATTTGAAGGGCTTAGACTAATGATCCTTTACACCATCAAACAGGAACTAATGATATAATGCGGGTAATTGCTTTTCTTCACTTTTCTCTGCGTCTTTCTGCGTCGCTTGAACGTTCCCTGTGTGCTTAAGGCCCGTATTCCTTAACGTATGGTCACCTCAGTTCGCCTCTTTGAAAAGCCTCTCGTGTACAAGTTATTGGGATTTTCATGGCCTGTTTTGTGATGGTAGGGACAGTTTTACACGACTTCTGGGCCTTGAACGGAAAAAGTCACCCCTCAAACCCGTATTCTTAAGCATATCGTCATCTTAGTTCGCCAGTTCAAAATATCTTCGTGTACAAATTGCTGTTGAGGTTTTCATGGACTGTTTTGTGATGCCAGGGACAGTTTTACACGACTTCTGGGCCTTGAACGGAAAAACTCGCCCCTCAAACCCATATTCCTTAACGTATGGTCACCTTGGTTCGCCTCTTTGAAAAGCCTCTCGTGTACAAGTTATTGGGATTTTTATGGCCTGTTTTGTGATGGTAGGGACAGATTTACACGACTTCTGGGCCTTGAACGGGAAAGCTTGACCCATGGATGAAAACCCGGTTGATCTTCTCAGGCACCTTGGAAAAATAGTCGTAAAGGGAGTCCGATCCGATACGTTTAAAAATATGAACCTAAATGTGATTCCCTTACTTAGCTTTCATGTCGATAACTCAAGTGCGAATAAGTGTTTGGAATCGACCGTCTGAAGCACTTGGAGCACTTTATTTTTTTGTATTAGTTGTGTTCAGTATTGCGAAGGAGTGTTGCCATAAAGTTCCGACATACATTGCTGTGATAAGTAATTCATTTTGTTCTTGTTTATTTTCTTTAATATATTTCTCTCTCTATTATAATTTTATAACAGTAGTAGTAGTTTTGCTAATAAGTGTTGCCACCAAGCCCTGATCCCATACATTGCTGGAATAACTGTAGGAATAGATTACCTATATAAGTGTTTTAATTCAATTCTCCCCCTAGAGCACTACGCCACAAGGTACACGTACTTATAATAATAGTAGTAGTAGTTTTGTTAATAAGTGTTGCCATCAAGCCCTGATCCCATACATTGCTGGGCTAACTTAAGGATAAATTTCGTATACAAGTGTTCTAATTCAATTCTCCACTTAGAGCACTACGCCACAAGGTACACGCACTTATAATAGTAGTCGTCAGTTGTGCTAATAAGTGTTTTTAACGTAATCCCGAACCCATACGTTGCTGAAACACAATTTTGGGGGTATTTTGCGTGTGAGTGCTTTTGCGGGTTACGCCACGTGGAACACTCGCGTATATTCGTTAGTTGGTAATGGTTATGTGTTTTACCGAAGTCCTGTATCCATATCCTGCTTATGTTCGCTAGTATTGACTGTAAGTGTTTGACAATAGAGGCAATTTTAGCTACTCATTCACATTGTTTTAGTTATTTTTCTTTATTCTTTCCGTCCATTTATAGATTGCAGTAATATTTTCTCGCTTTATCTATCCATTTATACACTTCTAGCATTATATTTTAGTTTATCCTTTCATTTACACCTTCATCCTTCTCCTACTCCTCCTCCTCCTCCTATGACCACAGATGTTGCGCCGACTCAACGAAACTTTCCAACTTTCCTCCTCCTCCTCCTCCTCTTCCTTCCTCCGAATCCTAACCCTTCTCTTCCTTAACCTTTACCCTTCATTTATACAGTTTTAGTAATATTTCCTCCTACTCCTCCTCTTCCTCCTCCTCCTCCTCCTCCTCCTCCTCTTCCTTCCTCCCAATCCTAACCCTTCTCTTCCTTAACCTTTTCCCTTTATTTATACAGTTTTAGTAATATTTCTTAATTTTAACCCTTCATTAATATGTTTCTATAATATTCCATCACGTTATCAATCAATTTACGCATCTTTATTAATATTTTCTCTCTTTATTTATTTTATCTATTATTTCCTTTTTTCTTCGCTTTTTTAATTAATTTACATCATTTCTAGTAATATATCCTCGTTTATCCATTCAAGTTACACATTTCTATTCATTAAACATCCGAGAGTTATAATATATCCTTCAGCCTTTTTATTATAACCACTCAATTACACTTTATTTTCATTAATATACATCCAGGTGACATAATTACAACCTCCGTTTACCACGTCTCAATCCTTCTCTCGCGTGTAAGATTTTTCTCCCCCTTCACCCACTCGCTTATTCACACAAGCTTCATCTTCTTTCATTAGTAAGCGTTCGAGTCTCAGGCTCTTCAATATATCTCTCCCTCCCGCATTCACTACCACTTTCTCCTTTTTTTTTAGCCTCCCTCTACCCTCCCTTATCTCACCCTGCCTCATCCTAGTCTCCCTTCTCCTAACCTGCCTCACCCTAGTCTCCCTTATCACACCCTGCCTCACCCTATATATTTTGTTGTCTATCTCGTTTTTTTTTTTCTTCAGGAGAGTTAGATTCTGTTTCGTCAATTTTCTTAGTGTTCCGTCTCTTTATTCTTGTATGTTTGGTTCATATCGTATTTTTCAAGAGTTATTTTTCGTTCCTTTCTTTCCTTACAATGTCACATCGTCCCATTCCTTTATTTCACCCATATCGTAAAATTTCTCCTCATAACTTTATCCATATATGAACTCTATATGGCAATCTATTTATATGTATGAATGCCTGCATGCCTGTCTGTGTATGTATGTCTTTCTCTGTTAGTCTGTATGCCTGTCCGTCTCTCTAGTTATACGTATATCTACCTGTATGTGTCTGCCTGTCTTTGTCTATTTTTCAGGGATATTGGATCAAAAGACATACAAGAAGTAAAAACACTCAGACACACACTACATACTGATCACACACATTTTTCTCTTGTCATTCTCTCCCTCGCTCTCTCTCTCTTCCCGTCTCCCACTTTCCCACCTTATTCAATCGCCCTCCCTCACTTTCCCACCACGACGCAGACATGCCGCATACATATCCCACCGCTGCCACCATTTATATTTACCCACAACTTAAGTATGAGGCGTTCTGGCGGTCGTAAAGCTGCCGGCCCCGAAAGGTTGGGCGCGGCGGCCACGTGTCGGGGCGTGCGGGAGACATTGCGAGGGTAACCAGGCGGCACGGGAGGCACACAAACCCTGCTGCTGAAAAATGTTTGAGGAAGATTCAGTGAGTGGTGGAGCCAAGGGGACCGAGGTGTTGTTGTTGTTGTTGTTGCTGTTGTTGCTGTTATTGTTGTTGTTCGTGGTGGTTGGAGAGGTTAGAGGAGGAGGAGGAGAAGGAGGTGGAATATTGAAGAGTATATGAAGTAAAATATGAAGGAAAGGAAGAAGGAAAAACAGGAATATGAAGAAAGAAAAGAGGGATAGAGAGATACAGTTTTACAGACAGACAGACACACAGATAGATAGAAATAG
The DNA here is from genome assembly GCF_024679095.1 of Eriocheir sinensis. NCBI lineage: Eukaryota > Metazoa > Arthropoda > Malacostraca > Decapoda > Varunidae > Eriocheir > Eriocheir sinensis. The sequence continues at coordinate 824,300 of NC_066523.1, forward strand.
ATGACAGATAGATAGATAGACAGGTGCATTGATAGATAACACCCTTTTTAATCTTTTCTTTGTCTTTCCTCAACCCACTCCATCCCCTTTCCTACTCCTTTCTTTATTGCTCGCTTTCCTCGCCTTCTTTCTGCTTTTTCTCTCCATCCAAATTTTTATGGTTCTAATGTTTTTTCCTTTTCTCTCCTCGCCTTTCCTTTCCTCTCCTCTCCTTTCCTCTACCCCCTTTTTTCTCCCTTCCTCCATCTCCCTTATTTATTTTCCTTTCCTTTCCTCTAATTTGCTCGTCTTTTCTCCCCTTCTCCCCATCCTTCTTATCCTTTCCCTCCCTTTCACTTTATCCCGTCGTTTTCCTTTTTCCACGCCCTCTTTTCCTCTCCCTTCCTCTCCTTTCCTTTCCCTCCATTTCCTTTATTTCCTCTCCTCACTTCTCCTCTCCCTCTTCTACCCTCTCCCCATCTTCCCCCACCCAGTCTTCCCTCCCCTCCCAACCTTCGTCTCATATACCTGGAGGGAAGGAAGGCGAAGCGGGGAGAGGAAAGACGAAATACCCAGAAAGTCGGGTCGAGGCGAGGCGGAGTGGGTCGGGGAGGGTCGGGGAGGGTCGGGACGGGGCCGGGAGGGAGGGTGAAAGAAACAAGTGAGTGTGTTGTTCAAGTGTAACAAATATTTTCTGGAGGTTCTCTTAGCCATCGACTTTTCCCGAAACTTGTTAATCCAATACTAGAGCCGTTCCGAGGTGAGGGAGGGAGGGAGAGAGAGAGAGAGGAGGAGGAGGAGGAAGAGTAAGAGAGGGAGAGGGAAGGAGAGAGGGAGGGACAAAGTGGGGAGGGCAGCAAACTTTTATCCCTAACAATTTCAACTTTTCGAAAACCCTTGAGTAAAACAGGCAATTCCAGTCTGGTTAAAAACTTAAGATTAAATGTGCAGTCGTCTATGTAAAACTAAAACTTGGCCATCGAAAATTCAAAGGTGAAATTTCCGAGGGAGTTGAAGGGAGTTTGCGGAGGCAGCCTAGCGCGATGCAGCGGCCGGGCCCGAGGCGTGGCGTGGCCTGGCTTGGCTTGGCTCGACTCGGTGACTCGCTGGGAGATGAGTTAGGCGAGACTTGGCTTGGCATGGTTTGGCTTGGTTTAGCTTGACTTGGCTTGGCTTGGTTATATGGTTGGATAATTAGTTGAGCTGTGGATTAGGTTAGGTTTGGTTAGGTGGTTTGGCTGAGGTTGGCTTTATTTGACTTGATTTGACATGGCTTGGCTTGGTAGTTGGGTAGTTAGTTAGGCTTTAGGCGGGTGGGTGGTTAAGTGAGTTGGCTGAGGTGGACTTGACTTGGCTCTTGTTTGGTTAGGTGAGGTGGTTTGACTAAGCTTGACTGAGGTTGGCTTGGCTTGCTTTGGCTTAGCTAGAGTAGTTAGTTAGTTAGTTAAGTTATGAGTTGTTCATCAGTTGGATAGCTTCGTAGAGGTTGGTAGACTTGGCTGGATGATTGTCTATTTAAGGGTTGGTTAGGTAATTTGGTTAGGCTTGGTTTGGCGAGACTTGAAAAAATAAGGAATAGAAAGAAGAAGAAAAACAGGGGAAAGCAAATAATGGAAAGAGAACTGTATCTGGGTTATTGATATTGCTAGAATGGATTGATGTCAAGGGAATGGCCTAGAGAGAAAGACCTTGTTATAATTATTAACTCTTATTAACACTGTGATTAACTCGTCTATACCAGTCCTACTACTACTACTACTACTACTACTACTACAACTGCTATTGCTACTACTACTACTACTACTACTACTTCTACTACTAATACTATATCTTTATCTAAATTTCTCTCTCTCTCTCTCTCTCTCTCTCTCTCTCTCTCTCTCTCTCTCTCTCTCTCTCTCTCTCTCTCTCTCTCTCTCTCTCTCTCTCTCTCTCTCTCTCTCTCTCTCTCTCTCTCTCTCTCTCTCTCTCTCTCTCTCTCTCTCTCTCTCTCTCTCTCTCTCTCTCTCTCTCTCTCTCTCTCTCTCTCTCTCTCTCTCTCTCTCTCTCTCTCTCTCTCTCTCTCTCTCTCTCTCTCTCTCTCTCTCTCTCTCTCTCTCTCTCTCTCTCTCTCTCTCTCCTTTCTCTCTCTCTCTCTCTCTCTCTCTCTCTCTCTCCTCCTCCTCTCTCTCCTCCTCTCCTCCTCCTCCTCCTCCTCTCCTCCTCCTCCTCCTCCTCCTCCTCCTCCTCGACACGTGCTAACTCTTTCTCTTCACCTCGCGGGCGTTTCTTTAGTCAACATTTTCCCCTCTTGACTTTCCCTTCCCCTTCTCTCCTCCTCTTCCTCTTCTTCTTCCTCCTCCTCTTCTTCTTCTAGTTCTTCCTCCGCCTCCTCTTAGTCTTTCTTAGTGCGTTTCTCTTAATTTCCTTCTTTTTTTGCGTTTATTTCAACTTATCTTCTAATCTTCCTTCTATTCTTTCTCTCTCTTCTTCTGCCTCCCTTCCTCCTACCCTCCTTCCCTCCCTAACTCCCTCTCCTTCATACAATTGTTCTCCTTAAATCACCCAAACATCTTCATCTTCTCCCTCCCTCCCTCCCTACTTCTTTCGTTCCTTCCTTCCCTCCTTTCTTCCCTCCTTCCTTCCTTCTTTTCTTTCTTCCCTCACTCCTTGCACGATTTTCTTCCTTCCCTCCCTCCCTCCTTTCTTTCTTCCTTCTTTCCTTCCTTCCTTGCCTCCTAACACGCTCTCCTTCCTCCCTTCTTTCTTCCATCCTTCCTTCCTTCCTTCCTTTTCCTTTTCCTTCTTTTCTTATTTTTCCTTTTTTTCCTTTCCTTCTTCCTTTTCTTCTTTTCCTTTTACTTTTTTCCTTCCTTCCCAGAACGGCGACGGCACTTTTGCGTTTTCAGATTCGCTCTCCTCCTCCTCCTCCTCCTCCTCCTCCTGGTCTTGGTCGGCGGGATGCATAATGTAGGCGGCCAATATGGAGGAGGTGCCTGCCGCTACGCCCGCCCAGCAGCCATTCTGTACTGCCTCCATCGATAAGGCCGCGCGGATAGAGGCGTAACCCTCTCTCCCTTCTCCCTTCTTCCTTCTTGCGGCCTCGTCTGTGTGTGTGTGTGTGTTGGGGTTGGAGTAGGTGAGGAGGGGAGGTTGTGTGAGGGGTGGGGTGAGGGGGGAGGGAGGAGTGACTTTGTGTGTGCGTGAGGGGGGGTCAAGTCGCCGAAGTCCTGCGTTTTTCTCTTCTTATTTAATTGGGCTGTTTCTTAAGGAGGTTTGGCGGGACATGTTCGGGGGTTGTTCGCGGGTGTCTGTTATTTGCAGCTTATTTTATTTGTTAGTTCAGGTCGTTATTTAGTGCAGGGAGTGATTTTATATGTGTGAAGGGAGATCAAGTCGCCGAAGTACTGCGTTTTTCTCTTCTTACTTAATTGGGCTGTTTCTTAAGGAGGTTTGGCGGGACATGTTCAGGGGTTGTTCGCGGGTGTCTGTTATTTGTAGCTTATTCTATTTGCTATTTCAAGTCGTTAGTTAGTGCAGGGAGTTTTTTTTCTTCATTTACGCCATGTTAGTTACGTTAATTAGAGGGGATCTTCGTGTAATGCAAACGTTTTATAGAGAATGTATGATTTATCTAGTTTGCGGCGTTCTGCTATTCCTCTTCTTCCTCCTCAATATTTTCCTCTTATTCCTTCTCTTCCTCGTCCTCCTCTTTCCTCTCTTCCTCCTCCCGCCCTTCCTACACCTGTGTTTTCCTCTATTTCCTCCTCCTCATCGTCCTCCTCTACCCGTCTTCCTCCTCAATATTTTCATCTTATTCCTTCTCTTCCTCGTCCTCCTCTTCCCTCTCTTCCTCCTCCCGCCCTTCCAGCACCAGTGTTTTCCTCTATTTCCTCCTCCTCATCGTCCTTCTCTATCCCTCTTCCTACTCCCACTCCTCCCGCGTCTCCTTCCTATATATCGTCTTAATTTCCCTCCTCATCGTCCTCCTTTTTCTCCTCTTTCTCCCACTACTTCTCCAGAACCTGTATATTCTCCATCCTAGTCTGTATTTCGTTCTTATTCCTCCTCCCTTCCGTCCTTCTCCTCTTCTCTCCCTCCTTCTTTCGCCTCCAGCGACGGCCTCCAACAATCGTCCTCCTATTTCTCCTCTTTCTCCCACTACTTCTCCAGAACCTGTATTTTCTCCATCCTCGTCTGTATTTCCTTCTTTTTGTTCCTCCTACGCGTCCTTCTCCTCTTCTCTTCCTCCTCCTTTCGCCTCCAGCAACAGCCTCTCTCTCCAAAAGCCCGCAAGTCCCAAGTCCCGAGTCCCAGTACCGCCCCTTCACCGTCAAGCTCCCCCCGTCCCTTCCCACGACCCTCTGTGTGTACCTCATCATTTTTACACGCGGGTCATTCGGGTTGGCCCATTCATTAATGTTTTTAAGCGGCTTAGCACACCGTCCCTTTGTGCCCGGCTGAATGTAAGGCGTGTTTACTGTTCATTAAACACAGACACCCCCGCGACCCGCCCTCACGCCGCGCCCTCCTCTGTTTGTCGGGCCCAGTTTGAGTTATGATTTAGGGCACAGAGTAAACCCGGGTGAAGGAGGAGGAGGAGGAGGAGGAGGAAGGGGAAGTAAGAGGTGGAGGAAGACTCAGAAGAAATGGAGGCGTTGAAGGAAGACGAAAAAGTAGTAAAATTAGTGGAAGTAATGAAAAGAAAAAAAATGGTAGTGATTTAGGGCAGAGTGTAGGAGGGAAGGAAGAAGGAGGAGGAGGAGGAGCTGATGGAAGATGACGGAGAGGAACTGGATATGTAGGAAAAGGAAGAAGAGGAGGAGATAGATGAAGTTTTCGTCTTCCTAACAAAAAAAAATACTTCTTCTGTCTTTCAAATTTCAACACCCTTCTTCAAACATCATATTCATTACCTCACATCTTTCTAACCATTTCCTTTCCTTTATCTCACTACGAACTCTTAATCAGTAATGGAAAAACAAATCTTCATATATATAACAAAACTACTATTTCTTCTTCCTTTCAAATTCAACACCCTTCTTCAAACATCATATTCATTACCTCACATCTTTCTAACCATTTCCTTTCCTTTATCTCACTACGAACTCTTAATCAGTAATGGAAAAACAAATCTTCATATATATATAACAAAACTACTATTTCTTCTTCCTTTCAAATTCAATACCCTTTTGTAAACATCATATTCACTACCTCACATCTTTCTAACCATTCACATTCCTTTATCTCACTACGAACTCTTAATCAGTAATGGAAAAACAGATCTTCATATATATAACAAAACCACTATTTCTTCTTCCTTTCAAATTCAATACACTTTTGTAAACATCATATTCACTACCTTACGTTCTTATCCTTTACATCTCTTTATCTACACAAACTCTCAATCAGTAAAACAAAACACAAAATCCTCTAATATAACACAAAACCCTTCTCCCATCTCTTTAGACTCCACATCACAGTTAAATCCTATTGTTCTTTACGCCTTAATCCTTTAGTTGTCCCTTACATCATGGAGTGCAGCATCCCATTGTGGCGCCGCGAACACTCTCTCCCCTCACCCACAGCCTCCGGGAACAGCCTCTTTACCGTCTGTCTATAGCGTTTGTCCGCGTGTTTGCCCGAGCGAAGGGAGGAACAAGGGACGTCGCCGGCACAGGGGGATGAAAGCAGCTAGCGCCCTCTACCTCGTTCTCTTCCCTTCACCTCACCACACAAGCTTCTCTGTTACAGTCATATGCTTCTGTGCCCTCTGTTTGCTAAGTGGTGCCTCCCTGTGTCTCTCTATCTGGTTTATTCACTGTTGTTCCTTCCCTTTCTATCTTTTTAGCGTCGTCATTAACTGCTCTTCTTTTCCTCTCTCTCGCCCCCTACCGTGTTATGTTTGCTATGTGGTGCCTCGCTCTGTCTTCTGTATCTCTCTACATAGTTATATTCATTGTTATTCCTTTCCTCTCTCTCTATCTCTTTTGCTATTCCCTCCCTCTTCCCATAGACTCAAGCCTTTCTCTGTTACAAATGGTACTGTGTTACGTGTTCGCTATGTGGTGACTCCCTCTTTCCTCTGTCTCTCTCTACCTGGTTATTCAATGTTTATCCTCGTCATTCGCTGCTCTTGTCTCTCTCTCCCTCTTACTATAGACTCAAGCCTTCCTCTGTTACATATGGTACTGTGTTACGTGTTTGCTATGTGGTGCCTCCCTCTTTCCACTGTCTCTCTACCTGGTTATTCAATGTTATTAGTTCCCTTTGCATCTCTTTATCCTCGTCATTCACTGCTCTTGCCTCTCTCTCCCTCTTCCCATAGACTCAAACCTTACTCTGTTACGTGTTTGCTATGTTGTGACTCCCTCTTTCCTCTGTCTCTCTCTACCTGGTTATTCAATGTTATTAGTTCCCTTTTCATCTCCTTATCCTCGTCATTCGCTGTTCTTGCCTCTCTCTCCCTCTTGTTATAGACTTTCCAGTTCACTCTTACATATGTTACGAAGCTTCCTGTTTGCCTAATGGTGTTTTCTGTTGCCCTCTATCTCTTTAACCTGTCAATTACTGCTTTCTGATTTGATTTTCTTGTTCTGTTGTTTCGTGGCTTCAACTTTCTGCTCTTCCTCTTCTTCCTCCTTCCTTCCTCCACCCTCCCTGCTACGCCTCCTTTTGTATTCCTTCTCTTTTTCTTCCCTTCTCTCACTACGAGCCCTTTCTCCTTTCCTTCCCCTCTACATCCCCGTCCTTCTCCCTCTCTCTCTTTCCCTGCCCCCTTCTCCCTCTCCCTTCCTCCCTCACCCCATATCCCTTCCCTCTCTCCCTTCTTTCCCCCATCCCTCCCTCTCTCCCTTCCTCTCCCTCTCTCCCTCCCTCGCCCAGAGCTCTCCCTTGATTATGTTTGAGTGTTCCTGCCTTGACACTGCGGGCTGTTTGCTGGACATATTCTGGGAAGCTTTTTACCTTCTCTCCCTTACACACACACACACACACACACACACACACACACACACACACACACACACACACACACACCATTTTCAATCTTGTTTCCATTAGCGGAGATTTTCTATTAATAGGGCGTAATTTTTTGTTATGTTTGAAAGAAGGAGGAGGAGGATGAGAAGGAGGAGGAAGAAGAAGAAGAATAGAGAGGAGGAAAATGGGAAAAGGGAGAAGAAAATCACAAGGAAGAGGAGGAAAGTGAAAGAGGAAGAGAGAAAGGAAGAAGAGAAGAAGAAAAAAAGAAGAAGAAGAAGAAGAAGCAGGAGAAAGAAGGAAAAAAAGGAGGAAGATGAAAAAGAGGAAGAAAGAGAAGATGAGGAAAAAGGAAGAACAGACCGAAGAAGAAAGAGGAAAGAGGAGGAAGAAGAAAGAGGTAGAGGAGGAAGAAGAAGAAGAAGAAGGAGGAGGAGGAGGAGGAGGAGGAGGACGAAAGCTGCAAGAGACTTTATTCAGGTCAACCTTATTACGTGGCGCCCGCGTGTGTGTGTCCTTACTTCGCCCTCTCCTCCTCCTCCTCCTCCTTCTCCTTCACCATCTCCATCTGCTCTCACTAAGGAAGGAAAGGGTCTGAAGCAACCTCTCGTTAGTTAATTCCAGTGTCGCCCTTTTCCCGCGGCGTCTTGAGAGGGAGAGATGATGGCGGCTTAGGCAGTGTAATTCAGCTCTCCAAGACGGCGTCGAGGCGGAGGAGTGAGCAAGGCGGCCCAATTAAGGCTTCAAGTGGCCGCCGATGCTCCTCTTCAAGTGTTGATGCGGCCTCCGTGTGCCGTCTCATACGCCAACACATTGCATTGCTCGCCGCTATTACGATCCGACTCTGCCGCCTGCTTCTCGTCCTTCTCCGCCTCATCATCTTCGTTCTCCTCGTTTTCGTTCTCGTTCTCGTTCTCCTCCTCCTCGTTCTTGTTCTCGTCTTCCTCCTCCTCTTCCTCCTCCTCCTCTTCGCCCTCCCCTTCGTTTTCTTCGTTTTCTGCAGTTATCTCGTCTTTTTCTTCCTCTTCCTCGTCTTCCTCTTCGTTTCCCGTCATCACTATATCTTCCTACTCTATCTTCATCAACTTCCCATCTTCCTCGCCTTCCTCCTCTTCCTCGTTCTCTTTCATCTCCTCATCTCTCGCCTCCTCTTCGTCTTTTTCATCGTTCTTCTTCCTCATCGTCTTCTTTCTTCGACTTCTCCTTCGCCTTCTTGAATTTCTCTCTGTTCTACCTCTTCCTCCTCTTTCTTTCCATCATCT
>NC_066523.1:837500-885000 GCF_024679095.1 Eriocheir sinensis
AGTACAGAATAAAACACCTAATCTTAGTGCAGCTCTGGCCTTCTAACTACACACTTACCGAAGCTTTGGGGCGCTGTGTGTGTGTGGGAGGGGGGGTGGAGGCGCATGCGTTGTGTACATCGTGTAAGTCTTGCCTTCGTTGTCTCCGTCTCGTCTTTGTCTTAGCCCTTGTTATGACGGGCTGTTGAGGGGGATGAGGCGGTCTTGTGTTGGCTCAGTTGAAGGGCAGACACAGCGGCGGCGACAACACTCCACGCTGTAGGCTGACGCGCGTGTATAGAGGAGCCACTGCAGTCCTTAATGATGATCGGACAAAGGTGATGAGAGACAGAGGCTGAGAGGAAGGTATATACGTGCTCCATCGCTGACGCTCTGCCTGACTTAACACTTCCTGCATTCCCTTTGTTTTCATAAGTAGTATCAGGGTGTTTCAGAGCTTACTAGTGAGTTATTCATGTGTTAACTATAGGATCATTACGAGTATTGTATTGTAAATGTGTGACACGTGTGCTGGGAATGAGCGAGGCGTGTTAAGCTTCATAGTATACGAAATAGACGAGCCATTACCAGAAATACGTGAAGGAGTGAAATTCATGAACCGTATATAAGTATGTGCTTTTGTTGGTTCGCTAAATGAATCCCTCCAATGTAGTAAATGTGTGTATGTGTGTGTGGGGGGCGGGAGGAGGTGAGTGTGTGTGTGCGTGCGTGTGTGTCTGCGTGTTTATAGATTAGGAAATAAACATTACAGACACCAAGAACATACCTGCGAGTGTGTGTCCATTACCTAAAACCTGCGTGGACAAAAAGTGAAAATAATCAGACATGCAGTGAGTCAGAGAGGAAAGCAAATCTCACTCCAGCACGCGAAGAAATATGAACAATACCAACACTATCTGAAAACAAACACCTTCACACGTACCACAAGCAAACGGCCGCCTGTTCACGCCTGTTTTCGCTCGTTTCTAATCTCTATCGCACACTATTGCCGCTGGTAACTTGGGGGGAATAAACTTACGTAAAAAAACATATCAAAACGATCTAAACGCAGATAAGATAAATCCCTTTCACACGCTACAAAAGCTCCCATTCACTCCCACTGTCTTTCATCATCTTCTTTTTCGTCTATTATTTCCACTGACAACTTGGGGGGAACAACCGTACTTTAAATAAAAACATATCAACACGATCTACAACAAATAAAACAAATGTCTCTTACACGCAACACTATCCCCCCCCCATTCACTCCTGCTTTCGCTCGTTCTCTATTGTATCACTCATTGTTTGATAACTTTGGTGGGCAATTGTACCTTAGAAAACATCATAATTTTTCCCCTTGTATATACGAATCATTGGTCTCGCTTTTGTCGGGCCCCACACTTGTATTTGTATTAGGTATGACGCAACACAAAGCTCTTTTCATCTCTCCTCGCATGTAACAGCGACTCACACACGTAAACAAGAGTCTCAACATTGGGGGAAAGCACACACGTTTGTCAGCCCCGGGATCAGCACACACACGCTTGTTTGTACTAACCATGACATCAGCACGCCGCAAAGCCCTCGTTCGTCACCCGGTAGCTGCGGGGATCATGTTTCTTAAAGGCCCTTCTAAGCGAGAATAATGAGAAAAAAATCATCATTCACGCAAACCATTTCATTATATATATACACGCATGTGTGATCAGTTTATGCATCATCTATTTTGGGAGGGTTTACGTCATGGCAAAAATTCGGCCCTTCGCTGGTACCAGGTTAAATAGCAAGTCACACATACACACTCGTTGCCATGACACACTTATATTTCTATTAACCATGACATCAGCACAGCACAGAGCAATATCACTCGAACATTTACCTCCATTATTTCTCCCATATTTATTTTTCCATACTTCTTCCTTATCTATCATTTTTTTTCCTTATTTCCCGTCACTATCACCTCGGCCCAGTTGGCATGATGCACTCATCTATACTGATCTCTATTTTGCCCTCTCGTTCTTTCTTCGTTTGGCCGGAGCAGCGTCTAGAGGGCCTTTTTATTGTTGTTGTTGTTTTTTTTGCCCTTGAGCTGCCTCCCTTCCAAGCAATGATCTTCGCCACGTGTTAGAGAGAGAGAGTCACACATACACACACGCACACACACACACAACACACAACACTCGCAGCAAAGGGAAGGGAAAGAAAGGATAGGGAAGGAAAGGAAAGGAAAGGAAAGGAAAGGAAAGGGAAAGGAAGGGAAGGGAACGGAACGAAAAGGAACGAAAGGGAAGGGAACGGAACGGAATGGAAGGGAAAGGAAGGGAAGGGAAGGGAAGGGAAGGGAAGGGAGGGAAAGCGTGTCAACTCCAAGCACACACTCATCATTTTAATTTGCACGTCATCCCCATAGAAGGGTCTCAGCCATGCAGGGTGGAGGGGAAACTGTAACTGATTCATGTGTGTTTGTTTTGTGTAATAATCGTGGTATATTGCCGCGTGCGTGTGTGTGTGTGTGTGGTGGGGGAGTGTGTGTGTGTGTGTGTGTGTGTGTGTGTGTGTGTGTGTGTGTGCGTGCTTACCTATTTGTATGGTTATATGATTAATTTAGGTTCGTAATATCCTTAATTTCATCATATTTTATCGTCAAATTCCATAAAGTTGTATGTCATTTTTTTAGGAGACCCCAATTCATCATCGTCATCATCATCAACACAGTCATCCTCATCTTTTATCGGTCTGTTTGTGTCTGTCTGTTTATGTGTATGTCTGGGTGAGAGAGTGGCTGATCTGTCTTATTATTTTCATTTCCATCTGTTAGTGTTTGCCGTGCTTATGTGTAGAGCTCTGTCCTGGCTAACCTCGTGCACTCTTCCTCCTCGTCTATCTGTCTTCTCTATCTGTCTCTGTCTCTGGCCTAACCTCACCCTCCTCCTCTCTCGCCCCCTCGCAGCTCCCTCCCGCCGCCAGTGACTCCCCCACCAGCGTCAGCGCCACCGATGAGGACCCGCGGCTCAAGCTCTTCTTCTTGCGGGAGATGGAAGCTCACCGGCGCGTGGAGCAGATGGCGCGGCTCAAGTACACCTACACCTCCCACCTGCACCACAGCCTGCACCACAGCCTCCACCACAGCCTGCACGCCGCCCTGCAGCCCACACACCACCTGGCAAAAGGTTAGTGATTGACGTTGTGAGATCATTACTACGTCTTGGTTTTTGTTCCGTTTTCTTTACGTATTGAATTGTTGTAGCAGTAGTAGTAGGAGGAGGAAGGGCAGTAGTAGTAGTTGTAGTTGTTGTTTTTGTTGTTATTTATTTAATTTGTTTTGATTTTGCACAGTTGATGTACATATGAAGTCATACAATGCTTCCTACGATCTCCTATAGTGAAAGGGCGGAAGCTTAGGTGTGGATCAGGAAGGGCGAGACTGAAGAGAGAGAGAGAGAGAGAGAGAGAGAGAGAGAGAGAGAGAGAGAGAGAGAGAGAGAGAGAGAGAGAGAGATGAGGCGGTGTTTAAGGAAATGAAGAGCGTGACAAAACAATATACGAGGTGTAGGTGTTTGACGACTTAAATGGCATAACAAGAGCTAAAATAAAAGATCTTGGAGAGACAATACAGAACAACACAAGAGATGCTTCGATAGCTAAGGAACGTAAAACAAAAAACAGAGGAGAAAGGGTATTGAAAAAGGCACAGGACTTAAAATTGACACGTAAAAGGACGTTACATGGAAAAGAATCTCCTCTTCCACGTCTACCAAACCTCAGAGAATCAATAAAGTGGAAGTGATCAAAGAGGTAACACCTTAAAACTGACAGGTATATAGGCAACAGGTAAATACACAACAGGTAAAGAGCTTAATTAACAGGTACAAGGACGTTACATGAAAAACAATCTCTTCCTCCGTGTCTTCCAACCCTCAGAAAAGTCATCATCCTCTTCATCAGTAGTTCTTGAGGTGATGAATTAACAAGTCTTTCCTTCCCTTCCGCCCTCCCTACTTCCCTCTCTTCCTCCTTCCGTCCTCTTTCGTGTCTTCCAACCCTCAGAAAAGTCATCATCCTCTTCATCAGTAGTTCTTGAGGTGATGAATTAACAAGAGTCTTTCCTTCCCTTCCGCCCTCCCTACTTCCCTCTCTTCCTCCTTCCGTCCTCTTTCGTGTCTTCCAACCCTCAGAAAAGTCATCATCCTCTTCATCAGTAGTTCTTGAGGTGATGAATTAACAAGAGTCTTTCCTTCCCTTCCGCCCTCCCTCCTTCCTCTCTTCCTCCTTCCGTCCTCTTTCGTGTCTTCCAACCCTCAGAAAAGTCATCATCCTCTTCATCAGTAGTTCTTGAGGTGATGAATTAACAAGAGTCTCCCCACCCATCCCTTCCCTCCCTCCCACCCTCCTTCCCTCCCTGTCTCCCTCCATCCTTTTCCGTGTCTTCCAACCCTCAGGAAAAAAACATCCTCCACTTCACCACTAGTTCTTGAGGTGAAGAAGTAACAAAAGTCTTCCCTTCCCTCCCTTCCTTCCCTCCTTCCCTCCACTCCCTCACTCAATTATCACGCACTTCAGCGGTGGACGTGAGGGCCATTAGCGTTCATCAGTGTAATCGGAGTGTGCGGCGAGTGTTAAGTGTGGGAGGGACACGACAACGACGACGAGGTTGACGATGATTCCATGCAAGCCCTTTAACGACCCTTGACTGCTGCCTCTGTCCCGATTCCCGATTCCCGATTCCCGACCCACCCTCTCTCTCTCCCTCTCTCTTCCTTGGCAGTCACGCAACCCCTTTATCTCTCTCTCTTTCTCTCTGTCTCTGTCTCTCTCACTCTCTGTCTCTGTGTGTGTGTGTGTATCTCTCTCTCTCTCCACGCCTGTCTTTCTCTCTATCTCTATCTCTGCAACTGTCTGTCTCTTTCTGTGGGGTGTGAGTCTATGTCTGTCTGTCTGTCTGTCTGTCTCTTTGTCTGTCTGTGTCTGTGTCTTGTTTTCTCTTCCCTTCCCTTCCCTTCCCTTCCCTTCCCTTCCCTTCCCTTCCCTTCCCTTCCCTTCCCTTCCCTCCCTCACCCCTCACCCCCTACAACCTTTAGGGCTTCCACGCTGCAGTCTCGTTAGTGCAGTAATTACCTGTGTGTCTGTCCGGGCAGGTAACAGCACGGGAGGGACGCGCACCGCCTCTTCGCACCGCCGTACGCTCCAATCAAGTATTTATGTTCGATGTCACACGCGTTCCTCCCTCTCTCACCCTCTCTTCCCCTCTCGCCCTCCCTCTGTCCCTGCCTCTTCGCCTCACCTCACGATGGCTATAGAGGCGAGCCGGGTCTTCTATTCTACAGCAAGGGAGGCAGCTCAAGGGCAAAAAACTAAAAACAACAAAAAAGTAGGAAAAAAAAGGTACGATAGGCCTGAAGAGAGGTAATTTTCGGGTCTTGTGGCGACGTTCTGTGGGTGGATGTGTGGATGGGTTGGGGAGATCTCAGGCTTAGAAACACGTATAACCCTCTCTCTCTTTCCGCCTCTCCTTACTACTACTGCTGCGACGTGAGTTTTGTGGAGACGTCGTATATGTGGGTAGGTGGGTGGGTGGGTGGTTATGTCAGGCTTTGGAACATGTGGATACCGTAAAGTGAAATTAATGTACGGTAAGGATGATGGACTGGAAATATATGAAGCACTAGATATGGAGAGATTGTGATAATGTTAAGCTAGATTACTAAGGAAAATATGCGGAAAGGCTGAACGGACTGAAAATGAACGATACAGCTGATTAGGAGATTTTGCGAGGGTGGACTGTTGCCTGTATTTACATATTTCCGAGTTTCCATGTTTCCCTCTCCTCTACTCTCCTCTCCCTTCCTCCATTCCTCTGATCCCGTTAGAGTTTGGTTAGAGAAGTGCTTTGAAAACTCCCTCTTCCTCTTCCCTCCCTATCTCCCTACCTCTTCTCCCTCCCTTACCTTTCCTCCCTCCCTCTCTTACTCTCCTCTCTTCTCTCCTCTCCTCTGCTCTCCTTTCTCTCTCTCCCCTCCTTCCTCCTCTTTCTCCCCCTTCCTCCGTATCTTCTCCCTTTCTCTCTCTCTCTCTCTCTGCCCCTCCCTTCCTATCCTCCCTCTCTCTCCCTCACCCTCCCTCTCTCCCTCCCTCCCTCTGTGATGTCGTGTAGCTTTAATGAAGGAATAATGATCCACGCAATTACTAACGTTGCTGTGACTCCTCCCTTATTGCTCCCTACTCACCCTTACGCCCTTACACCCCCCTACACCCGGAGCGAGGGGGGAAGGGGGGTCAAGTTATAGGGGTCTTTATTTACCTTTACCAATTAGCACCGCGGCGGCAGGTGGCGCGATAAGATCTGGTGCTGTAATTTGGTGCTGGACAGATACAAAGACGGACTCACGCACACACACATGGACACGTACATAGACACACACACACACACACACACACACACACACACACACACACACACACACACACACACACATGGGGACGTAGAATAGGGCAATAGCACGAAAATAAACAGTCACGGACGCTCACCAAATTTTAGGTTATCGTAGAAACAGACAGAAACAGACACACGAGGACACAGACACAAACACGCAACAACAGAGAGAGAGACACAGACTTACTCACGCACACGGACACACAGACAGGTACACAGACAGACAAGGTTGAAGTAGGGTCATCGTCGCGTGTTTCCGCTCGTTAGGTAACCGCCGTCCACCAACACCTGTCCTATCCTCGCCAATTACCTTCCTTCCATAGTTTTATTCATGTTATCGTGCGCCTTTCCCTCCCAGCTCGTTTGTTAGATAACCAGGACAAGCTTTAGTCTTTTTTGTTACCTGATCCTCCATGTTAGTTACTTTGTTTTAAATCTCAAGCTATTTTATTGTCATTACCATCAGTTTGTTAGTTAATCAGTTTTGTTCCATGTTTCGGGGTCGTTATTTTTGTCTATGGAGGTCTTAACATCGGCCTTCGTAGTCGTCATCTGCGTCGCGGTCTTAGTGTTGGGTTTGTTTTTGTTCTTGTTCCTGGTCGCTGTAATGGTCTTGATCAAGCCTCCTATTTTAGTCATCTTGATCACCTCGGGGCTCGTCTTTGACTCATGGACCTAGTAATTCTGTCACTGTAGTCCTTATCATTATCATCGGTATTTATTTTTGTGTGTTTTGTCCTTCGTGTCTGTCATTTTTTTAGTCTGTCCTCATACCAACGTTTGTGTCGACCTGCCTTTGTTTCGGGTCTTAGTCTCAGTCTCTGTACTCTAGTCCACTTTCTTCCCCATCTCTCAACCACTTGCTCTCTCCATCGTCTCTGTACTCTAGGCCACTTTCTTCCCTATCTCTCTCTCACCCACTTGCTCTCTTCCTCGTCTCTGTACTCTAGTCCACTTTCTTCCCCATTCTCTCTCTCACCCACTTGCTCTCTTCCTCGTCTCTGTACTCTAGGCCACTTTCTTCCCCATTCTCTCTCTCAACCACTTGCTCTCTTCCTCGTCTCTGTACTCTAGGCCACTTTCTTCCCCATCTCTCTCTCAACCACTTGCTCTCTTCCTCGTCTCTGTACTCTAGGCCACTTTCTTCCCCATTCTCTCTCAACCACTTGCTCCCTTCCTCGTCTCTGTACTCTAGGCCACTTTCTTCCCCATTCTCTCTCAACCACTTGCTCTCTTCCTCGTCTCTGTACTCTAGGCCACTTTCTTCCGCATTCTCTTTCAACCACTTGCTCTCTTCCTCGTCTCTGTACTCTAGGCCACTTTCTTCTCCATTCTCTCTCTCACCCACTTGCTCTCTTCCTCGTCTCTGTACTCTAGGCCACTTTCTTCCCTATCTCTCTCTCAACCACTTGCTCTCTTCCTCGTCTCTGTACTCTAGTCCACTTTCTTCCCTATTCTCTCTCTCACCCACTTGCTTTCTTCCTCTGATCCTCTCTGACATGCATTCCAACACTACAATATTCAAATCCTTTTCGCAGACCTTAGGCGGTAAATATTGCTCTACATGTCACACTCATTCACTAAACACTCTTTCGCTCCCGCCATCCATCATACCTCTTAGATTTCCTCGTATTTTTACTGTTACATATTCAGCACTATGCAAGTGGTAAGATGTGTTATATTTAAGCCACTCTCGCCTTGTTCAAGCTTTCTTTGTGCTTTGTTTAGTCTTGGATTCAATCGTATATTTTCTGGTTAGCATTAGTTGAGGTTGTGGACGGGTTGGGTTATAGTTGTGTTCTGTTTTAAGCCACTCTTTCCTTGTTCTATTCTCCCTCGTATCAGATTCTTTTGTATTAGTTTCAGTCGTATATTTTCTGACTGGCATTTCTTGTGGTTTTGGAAGGGTTAGGTTAGCCGTGTTCTGTTTTAAGTCACTCTTGCCTTGTTCAATTCTCCCTCGTATCAGATTCTTTTGTATAGTTTCAGTCGTATATTTTCTGACTGGCATTTCTTGTGGTTTTGGAAGGGTTAGGTTAGCTGTGTTCTGTTTTAAGCCACTCTTGCCTTGTTCAACCCTCTCTCGTATCAGATTCTTTTGTATTAGTTTCAGTCGTGTATTTTCCGAGTGTATCAGCCTTATTTAAAGTTTTGGGAGGACTGGACTAAAATTATGCTGTTTTTGAAGCTACTCTCGCCTTGTCTAATCCTTCTTTATGCCTTTCCTTACTGTATTCATCCAGTACATGTATATTGAAAGCTATGTCATGTTTCAAGTCAGTCTCGTCTTATTCAGTCCTTCCTTGAGTCTTTTCTTTACTCTGCTCAGTCCGTATATTGTCTAACTTAAGAACTGAGTAAAGCTTTATTCTGATTTAGGCACACCATTTTATTACAAGTAGGGACGCAGAGTGAGCGTTAATCACGAAGTCATGTATGAAGATATGGATTACAACACTTTATATCTAAGTAATAAGACAAAAGAGGTCCCCAAAATGGAATGATCTAATCGTACCCCGAAGCTGTCTTGATACTCTCTCCCGTCTTGAAAGAGTTTAAGTTATATTCGCCCTATTGACTAAAGCCCTCAGCCTTGCGTAAGTAGGAAAGATTCAGTCACTTATATTTTTTTTCTCTCCTGACCGATGCATTATTTAACGTATTGGCGAATGTGGCTAAGTGGTAAGTGTTGTTCTGGCTGAGTTACCGTCACACACACACACACACACACACACACACTCGGCTCAATACACTGTTATCGGATCGGCTGCCTCGCAAACCAAAGACTTGCGTGATATATTTTAGGGCCCCGACGAAGTGTCTTTAAGTGTCTTCAGCGAATACGTCACGGTGCTAAACAATGGCGAGGACGATGACGGTAACTGTAGTATATGAGCGTCAACATTAAAACAACAACAACAACAACAACAATGATAGTAGCAATAACAATAACAGCCATAACAGAAACACCAATAACAATAACAGATACAATAACAAAACTACTACTACTACTATTACAGTGAAACAAAGCTATTTTTTTTTCTTTTTTTTCTCTCCTTTTTTATACCTCTCGTTATGTCTCTCAATCAAGCAGACATCATCACCACCACCACCACCACCACCACGTAATGATTCACTCACTCACTCACGGCTTCCAGAGATTATAAACGGTGGTAAACATCCTCTTTTTTTTTTTGTCTTCCTTTTGATTCATTAATATTCAAAGTAGGTGCAGCAGCGACCCTCCCCCACCCTCCCCCCCCCCCCCCCCACCACCACCACCACCAGCTCCTCGTTTATTAGGATGACTCAGCAATAATAAAACACCGCATACCAACTCACTAACTAACTCCACTGCATCACCTTCCACCCCCATCCATCTTCATGCACTCCTGCCGTGACTGATTGTACTTGTATATTAATTTCATGCATTTATAAGCTTGGAAGTCTTGAATGGTGTTATTTTCTTTCATTTTCCCTTAGTTGTTGTTTTTTTTCCTTCATATAACATACACACATTTTCTGTTCTTGTTTAGTTCTCCTTTTATTCTTCTTGTTTTTTTATTGTTCTTGTTGTTTTCGTTTTCGCTTTAATTTTCCTCTCCTTCCTTCTCTTCCTCCTCCTCTTCTTCGTCTCGGTAATAATAATAATGATAATAATTGATAATGATAAAGATGGGTTTCATATCACCACACTCACTCCACCACCACCACCACTCACTCCACCACCACCACCACCTCGCTCCACCCTCGCCTCCTGATTATACATTTTAATTTTATGCATTGAGCGGCGGCAAAGAGTTACTCCGCAGCTCTGGACCTTTACTGCACTGGAGAGAGAGAGAGAGAGAGAGAGAGAGAGAGAGAGAGAGAGAGAGAGAGAAATGGTTGTAGTAGTTGTGATTGCATTGTTGAGGAATTGTGGAAAGAACTGAAGAGAGGAAAGTAAGGAAAAGGAAGGAAGGAAAGGAGGAAAAGAAAGAGGGAATGAAGGAAATGAAGTAAAAAAAAAGCGAGCAAAGAAATAGTGATAGAGGGAGATAAAGATAAATTAAAGAGGGGAAAGAAAAAGAGGAGAGTTGAAGGAGGAAATTAAGATAAAGAAAGTAGGAAATGAAAAAAGAAAGAATAAAGAAAGAAAGAAAAGAAAGAAAGAGAGAGAGAGAGAGACAGAAACAGAGACGGAGACACAGAGACAGATACCAAACAAAACAGCATCACCAAACATCAACATCATCATGAAAAAAAAAAAGAATAAAGAGAAAAGAAAAGAAAGAAAAATAAAGTGAGAAAAAGACAGAAATGAAGACAGAGACAGAAACAGAGCAAACAAAACAGCATCACTAAACATCATCAACATCAAGATCATCAACATCACCATCAACATCATCAGCCAGTGTAGTCGTCATCGTCGTCTGATGTTTGCCTGAGTGATGACGGCCGCTGTTTACTCGGCATCAGTCTCTGCTCCGCCGCCGCTCCGTCAGTTAGATTCGTTAATTTACATACTAAGTAGAAAATTAACGTGCTTGGACGGCGGTGGCGATGGCGTTATAGTGTTGTTGTTGTCGTTGTTGTTGTTGCTATCGTTGTTGTTGTTTTTGTCTTGCTTGATGATGCGTTCGTATTGAGTGACTGAGAAAAAGATTATAATTTGCGATCTATTCCTGTTTTTTTTTTTCCTCTTCCTCTTCTTTCTTCTTTTTTTTCCTTCCCTTCCTTTTTCTCTCCTCCTCTTCCATCTCCACTTTCCGTCTCATTTCTTGCTCCTTAATCGCTCGTCCTAGTTTTCCATCTGGTTCCTGTTCCTGTTTTTTTCCTCTTCCTCTTCTTTCTTCTTTATTTTCCTTCCCTTCCTTTTTCTCTCCTCCTCTTCCATCTCCACTTTTCGTCTCATTTCTTGCTCCTTAATCTCTCGTCCTGGTGGGCACTCCAGACTAGGGGGGCGTTAGTAATTTCCATGGGGCGCGTGCCTTGGGGGAAAAGTTGAAATTTTTGTTTTTGGAATATTTGTTATTTTGTTACGAAGAGCGTGAGCTAATATGCAAGGGGGCGTGGAGGGAAAGACCCATTTCAAAAAAGTTTAAGAACCACTGATGTAAACCAAATGTCTTCTCATGCGTTACTTTTTTTTTCTTTTCATTCATCATTTCTTACTTTACTCTCCTTCCGCTATTTCTCATCCTCCTCTTCCTCCTCCTTCTCCTCCTCTCGTCTCTTTCCCCGCCCCTTAATTCTCTGTTTATCCCCACGAGTTTAAAAAGAGATGACACATAAACCACATACATACACACACAAACATATACACATACGCCTTTCTATGTATGAATTCCCTTAACCATCTCCTATCTCCTCTCCCCCTCCTCCTCCTTCCATCTCTTTCCCACTCCTTAATCTCTCGTATAAGCCCATGAGTCCAGATTTCCACCTAAACCCCCCACCCCCCACACGCACACGTCTCCTTATGCACAAGTCCCTCAATAACCATCTACATCCCATCTACTCAGCGTTCGTCTTGAGGCACCAACATAACAACACAACAACAGGGACACAACGGGCGAGAGCAGCGGCAGAGCTCGCGTCAGCCTCCCAGCACAGCCTTAAACCTTACCGCCGCGACTCCCACTAATATGCTCGTAAAATCCGCCTCGACAGCCAATCTGCTTAACACCCACACTGCATAAAGGCGCCGCACACTTACTACGTGAATTTGCTCGCTTGGAATTGGATGCTCACCCGCCTAAGGAAGCTCCAACACTTTATGGGCCGCGGGCGTGTGTTTTACCATAAGTTGAAGAGGCGGAGAGTATGATCGTTGTGTGTGCTCGTTGTTTATGGGGAAGGAAGGAAGGTTGAAAAGGAGGGAGGTTGGAGGAGAGAGAGAGAGGTTGAGGAAGAGGAGAAGGGAATGAGAAGGAGAAGGAGAGAGTGATATGAAGTACAAAAGGAACGAAGAAAAATTTAGCCACGAAAAAAATAGAGATCAATTATTGTAAAAAGAGAAAGAGAAAGAGAGAGCAGAGAAAGAGAGAGGAGTTAAAGAGACAGGAAAAGATAGGGCGAAGGAGGATGGCGAGCGAGGGAAAGGATGAAAGAGTGAGGTCGGGTGAGAGAGAGGGAGAGAGGGAGGGAGAGAGGGAGTGAATAGGTTAAACAAGTGCATGCCGGCTGTGGCTTGGCATTAATACTCATACTGTTTCATGCCCCGATGCGCCGCCAAGTGCTGGAAAATAAACAACTGATTTACGAATGGGGCGGCGATGAGGTGTGTTGATGGTGGTGGGAATGAGTGCGTGTGTGTGGGGGGGGGTTAGATTTTCGAGGGTGGAATCTTCTGAAGTGGAATTTTTTGGAAGCCAGTCAGTCACTTTATCTCAGTATCGTAACACCACTCTGATCAGAAGCGAGAAAAGGGTGTTAGGACGAAAAATATACAGCTTTACCAAATGTCCTGTGTGTGTGTTATTTTTTTGTATTTTGTGTGTGTGTGTGTGTGTGTGTGTGTGTGTGT
This sequence comes from Eriocheir sinensis, assembly GCF_024679095.1. NCBI lineage: Eukaryota > Metazoa > Arthropoda > Malacostraca > Decapoda > Varunidae > Eriocheir > Eriocheir sinensis. The sequence continues at coordinate 850,421 of NC_066523.1, forward strand.
GTGTGTGTGTGTGTGTGTGTGTGTGTGTGTGTGTGTGTGTGTGTGTGTGTGTTTATTCGTACCGCAGCGATAGTGTGCATGCTCCGATAGCGTCAGATTAAACCCTTTGAATAATTGAGATTGACGGATAATACGCTTACAGAAAAGCAAAAAGCAGTATCGCTAATCACGCCACTCACGGACCATACTAACGCGTTCTGATCTAACGTGAGAGATCGAAAAAAAAAACTGAGATTTCCACGAGTTAGAGAGAGCGCGAAGGCAGAACAGATGTGCGAGACTCGAGGGTTGGTTCTGCTTTGTAATGTTATATACTGATCGTCCCATGTTAAGGAAATCACGCCCTGGTTCATTGATTAATAGGTTGTGTTGTGTATATATGTTGATGAGAGAGTCTAAGTTACTGTCTCTGTCTGTATTGAGTTGCTTATGATCATCGAGGAGACTCTGTTTGAAATATATATTCTTTTTCCTGGATGCCCTTTCATAGATCTAACTACTACTACTAATGCTAATACATATACTACTACTAATAATAATAATGATAATAAAGTAAATTTCTGGGTGGTTATGTATTTTGGGATCTAGTGTATGTATAAATGTAACAATCCCCTTTATATTTTCTCTTTTTTGTTTATTTGTGTTTGTGTGTGTGTGTGTGTGTGTGTGTGTGTGTGTGTGTGTGTGTGTGTGTGTGTGTGTGTGTGTATTTGCTTGTCACAAACTATATCTAACCCGTCATCACCAGTATATAACGTGTCACATGAATAATTGTGCTACACCAAATCAGATGCCGGCCCCTCCTTGCATATGTCACGAGGTCACGTATGGCTAACAGACTGTAACCTCTCCCTTTCTCTCTCTCTCACAGACTGGCTCGACTCCTCCTCCAACGTGACGTCTACTCCTTAAGCCTGCACTGATGGCTCCTTAATGGTGGCTCACTGGTGGCGACTGGTGGCTCATGTCTGACTGGCTTGTGATTCGCCTTGGATCAGCCCTCTCGCTCCTCCTAAAACTGCGCTGTCTTTGGTGGCTCCGATGGCTCGTCTGTTGGCCCTAGTACAAGCTTGCTAACCGGAGTGTGACAACGCCCACTCACTCTTATCGTTCCCCTCTTAGTGGTGTGGAAGAGACTGAGAAGGAGGATGTGTTACGCGTGTGCTTGGTGGAGATTGTGGAGGACAGTGGGTAGTGGAAGTGGTGGTGGTGGTGGCGAGGTCAACTTCTGCATTACGTGGTGTTGTCATCCATCACGAAGACTCCAACGGTGAGATTCAAGGCGAAGAGCTCTTTCAAGAAGCTGAAGGTACGGAGGGAGCGCCGAGGTAATGCGACATGTTCCACAGTTTCAGATCGTTCCAGATAATGCCAGACAGAGCTGCCACCTGAGTCATGACGAGGGGCCTGCGCGCTGCATTTTATTATTATTATTGTTATTATTATTATTATTATTATTATTATTATTATTATTATTATTATTATTATTATTATCATTACTATTACTATTATTATTACCTATTGTACAGTGTTGGCGAAGGCTCTCCTCTCTGCAGCACTTCATACCCGGTGTCTCGTCATCTTGGTATTTTATTATTAGGAAAAATATCCTGATTGTTGTTGAGAATGTTCACTCGACGCTGTGTCTCGATCCCCCTCGGAAGGAACCTATCCAGGCCTCAAGTGTGTGTTTTCAGGAATTCCCCCCCCCAACACACACACACACACACACACACACACACACACACACACATATATATATATATATATATATATATATATATATATATATATATATATATATATATATATATATATATATATTTATATATAAATATGGTAGACATTATATTCCCATGCTCCTGTTGTTGTTGTTCTTTTCGTGTACACGCCGCAGTGTGATGTGTCTGAAAAGTAGGCCACTTAGGGAGCACTAAGATGAGCCGTGCATGAGCGTCGCCCTTTCGTGCACCTCGGTGAAGAAAGTTTTTGTTTCGTCATCGACAACAACGAAGACACGCGTGGCCGCGGGAACGCGTCTTGCGGGGAACACTCGAGGTTGAAGAATGGTATGGCGGTGAATTTCTCTATGAAATTTTGACATTCCGTGTGTGACAGTGTACAAAACAGACAGGTATGACTCTACAGCTGATGCCTCTCGCTGCTCATGCCCGCGGTGCGTACAGTGTTGTTCCAAACGACGGTTCATCAAAAGAATAAAAAAGGAGAGTGTTGATAATCCCGCCACATATGGGCGGGAGCGTGTTCACGCAACTCGTGGGCTATAAAAGCGATGGTGGCGGCGATGAGGGCGCGGTGCGGCGGAGCAGCTGCCCCGGCAGGTGTTTTGCCTCGCGCCGCGCCTGGGGGAGATTGAGAATGTGTTGTCACTGATCGGTGGCGTGATAGTACACAGACCTGTGCATAATGATATACAGAGCGTGTGAGCTGGTGCGTGCTGGCAGGTGCCGGGCCGAGGTGGGGAAGGGGGGAGCGGGGATGTTAGATAAGGCAAACATCCAGATATTCAAGATAACGGAGGGAACCAGTTTTCAATCTGTGTTTATAGTGTTGGTCTGTGTTACTGGGGCGCAGAGAGTGTTGTACCTCGACCTGCAATGTTTATTTGTACATAGACATATTATAGATCTATATTGCCACTGGTTAGACCATGTACATTTATGTTTCGCACGTGTGACTGGCTGTACATAGGCTCGCATGTACCTACGTATTTATAGGCGAACAAATGTTTTCTGTACCAAGACGATAATAACGATAAATATAATGTATGTTGACCGAAGTTCCTTGCGTACGTACCCAGCCACGCCGCGCTGTGCTGAGCTGAGCTGTGCTGTTCTGCTGACCTTGCTGCTGTCCGTAGAGTGTGCTGCTGCAGGTTCCTGACGCGAGTTGGACGCAGTATTTAGAGCAAAACAATTTAAACACCCAAACCTCCTTCCCGTTACTTACTGTCTAGTGTAACTGAGTCTCCCTTCACTTCCCTGCCTGTGCCGCATCTAGTCAGCCAGTAGATCCTGCCCGCAGCCTCACCCCTCCTGAAGAAGATCCAGCCCTTCAATACCGCGGTGACGAAGTGGCCTGCCCGTGTTGTCTGAGACAAGTTCAAATCCCGCCGCTACCTCCTGACAACTTCAAACCATCGCGGAGAGGCCGAAGATCACCCTCATGCTATCCAAATGTCCTTCTATCAACCCTAACTTCAGCGAATTCTGTCATAGGAAGAACCGGGGGACAGCGGGCGCCAAGCTGGAGGACACAACGGCGCCACCATAAAAAAAGATTCGCCCGCTCTACTAATATATCAACTGACCAACCACGGGGGCCCCTCAAGAAATCCTCCCAGTGTTATTTACGGGCTGCACCTAGGAAGAAATCCGCAATCAGTATATTTGAGTACCTGAGGCAGGGAGGCCAGTCTTTCTTTAGCTTTGTTAGCTCGTCCCACCGTTCGTTGTGAGTTGCTATGTCCGTGTGTGTACGTGTGCGTGTACGTTTCGGCGACTACCTGTGCGTCGTGGCCTGGGTGGATTTGCCTTCAGCCGACTTGGGTCTTGGGCGCTCTTATTAATTATCGTCAGCACACTATGACCTCCTCAAAAAGTATAGTGATGATTTGTAACGTATTATTTAACCAAAAGTGGTGGCTAAAAGATATTACTAGTTATAGCTAAAGGTTCAAAACTCTTATCATTTTCCTTATCCGTCAGATTATTGTGTGGTGGCGTCATGTAACCAAAATACATCATCATGCAGTTCTTTTTTTCCCGTCAGCATGTTTATATTTGTGAGGTGACGCCATGTGACTCAAGACATTATTTGTGTTATTTCCCTACCATTTGCAACATTTCTAGGCAGCTGCGTGGTGTCACTGGTTTTCTTTTAGTATCATTGTAACATCATTCAAGAGGAGAGTATCAAGACACCTCTCCACCCGAAATTGACCTCTCTGCTGGCCGCTCGGTCTTCTTTTTGTTCCGAGTATCATCTAGCGGGCTTTTTTGTTGTATTTTTTTGTTCTTTGCCCTTGAGCTGCCTCCCTTGCTGTAACTAAAAAAAAACACGAGAGCCCGAGACCCGCGTTGGCTGGAAGGTCCCTCTGCCTCGTCCCTGCCCTGCGTCGTGGCCGTCATCGCTGTCCCCGCCGCCGCCGCTGTGCTGGGGCGGCGGGGCTGTGACTGTGCGTGTCGCCGCCGCTGCTTCACCCTCGCCGCCTGTGTGTGTGTCCAGCTGCCTCGCCGGCGTCGTTCGTGCCTCCGTAAGGTCGCCTCTAGTCAGTGTTGTTCCCGTGTAGCGACGACGACGGCTGCTTCTGTTCACCTCGACCCTCATGATGACGCCCTCTGGAAGGAGATATATACAAATAAATCAATCACACACATCTGTTCTTATTATTATCTTTATTCCTGTGTATGTAATGCTGGTTTGCTTTCTGCTGTTATACCTGTGCATGTTTTGTGTTTTGTTTGTCGCATTCGTCTCTCTTGCAGTTATGTGATTACTTTTTCCTTAGATGTTTTCCTTGCGTGTGTGTTTGTATGAAGGCACGAATTTGAAGTATGCGTGTCTTTAGTTTTATTTCCTATGTCTAATTATTGATGTTTTTTTTGTTTGTTTTTTTGTCTCATTCATGTTTCGTTTCACCTTTTTTCTTTTTGCTAATGTTGTGTTGTTCTGCTGCAGCCAATCACCTCTTGTTTGCAGACTCGATGTTAAACTCCATGTCTCATAATTGTTTGCTTTATTTTATGTATTTTATTGTTGTTGCTTTTTTATCTTTTATCGTTTTTGCCTTTCTTTTTTTCTTGCCAGAGTGTTGTGTTGTTCTGTTGCAGCCAGTCACCTCTTGTTTGCAGGGAAGAGGTTAAGCGATATGTCTTTTTCTCGCATTATTTATTTCTGTATATTTTTTTGTTTTTTGTATATCTCGCATTCACGAATTTTTGCCTCCTCCTTTCTTGCCAGAGCGCAGTGTTGTTCTGTTACAGCTTCTTATCACCTGTTTGCAGAGATGATGTTAAACTACGTGTCTCTTCTTTGCAGTATTCATTTCCGTATCATATTTGTTTTGCGTTTCATCTCTCATTCACGTTTTTTGCCTGTCTTTCCTTTCTTGGCAGAGTATTGCGTGCAGTAACCTATCCCCGTTTGTTTTGAGACACGATTCTGAAGCATGTGCGTGTGTTATTCCTGCATTAGTTTTTCCTTTTTATCACCTTTCTGTTTTGGCCTGTACATGTAACTAGCAAGCGCATTATCCTTTTGCTTTCTCTCGTTGTTTAAGATCCAGTAACGTGCAAAGAACACACACACACTGGAGTCTTTGTCAACGTCTGTGTAAATGGTCCTCTTCTGGCTCCCACCACTTCAGGAGACGAGACGAATGTGACTCTTCCTTCCGCTGCTGTCCAACGTCCACTGAGGTAAGTAAATGTGTGTGTTTTGGTCGCATAGAGGGATGAAGGTTTGTACGTATGATTGATGAGAGAGAGAGAGAGAGAGAGAGAGAGAGAGAGAGAGAGAGAGAGAGAGAGAGAGAGAGAGAGAGAGAGAGATATGGAGGTGGTAGTTGTAGCAGTAGTAGTAACAGTAGTAGTGGTATTTTTTCATAGTAGTAGTAGTAGTAGTACATAAGAACATAAGAACATAGGGAGACTGCAAGAGTCCGACTGACCTACACAAGGCAACTCCACATTCCCCCCCCACTACCACCTGTCATCCTCGTCCATGTAGCTATCAAGTCTACTCTTAAAACACGCTATCGTCCCTGCACTCACTATGTGACAGCTCAGTCTATTCCATTCCCCCACCACCCGATTACTAAACCAATGCTTGCCTATTTCCCTCCTTAATCTATACTTTTTCTAATTTAAACCCATTATTGCGTGTTCTATCCTGCTGCCTAATTCTCATTACTTTACTTATATCGCCTTCATTGTAACCCTTAACCCATTTGAATGAGAGGAGGCATATTACATCAGTTTATTCCTTTATCAGCTGTTCTGTGGCTATGAGAAGACCACTACCTACTTTTCTATGCTTTTCATTGCCTACAGCTTCCTCACGTCCAGGGAAACCACTGTAGCACGCCTTAAACATACATAAACAGCTCCAAACACTATAACGCTTCACTGGGAGATGGTGGGCTGGGCTTAGCGGGGGAGAGGAGGCAGAATACGTCAATTTATTCAGTTTTTAGATGTTCTATTGCTATGGAAAGACCACCATCTACTTTTCTATGCCTTTCAATGCCTACAGCTTCCTTACGTCCAGGGAAACCATTGTAACACGCCCTTAAAACTACAAAAACACCCCAAACACATCAGGCATTCGCGGGGAGATGGTGGGTCGGGCCTAGCGGGGGACGCGAAGCTTATTCATCAATTTATTCCTTTGTTAGCTGTATCCTAGGCTATTGGAAGACCACCACCTACTCCTCCATGCCCTTCAATGCCTAAAGTTTCCTCAAGTGTCATAAAACCATTGTAGCACGCCTGAAACTTAAAGAAACACGGCTTTTGAGTGGGAACACGAGGCTTATTCATCAAAATATACCTTTAATAGCTGTTCAATGGACGTGAGGAGGCTGCAGGCATAGAAAAGCCATGGATAAGTACATGGTGGTCCTCGCTACAGCCCTAGAACAGCTAATAAAGGTGTAAATTTACGTATACAGCCTCGTCACTTTACTCAGAGGCCGCGCGCACCCACCCATACTCATCGTTACCAGATTGGCCTACTCTGCACATCGTATTCATCGGTTTCTGAGTAAAAGCGATCACATTCACATCATTTACGGTATGCAATCAAACACTGTACATAAAAACTAGTCATTGATGTACTTTATACGAGCGGGAAGGACGAATCTAAGCTCCTAAACCTCATTTGAGTGTTGTGCTTGTGGGTAGTTTTCGTACATATGGCGTTGCTCTCCTTCTCCCTTGCCCGCTAGTTTCAAATCATAATTCTAAGATACTGTCTCGCCCTTATTAACTGTTCTCTGGCTATGGGACGACCACCACCTGCTTTTCTATGCTTAAAACTTTCTCACGTCTCAGGAAATCATTGTATCACGCCCAAAACATACAGAAATGCCCTAAACCCACACGACCTTCACGGGGAGACGGTGGGCGGGGCATAGCGGGGAGGGGAGGCTGTTTATACGTCGTTTTTCACTTTTAAGAGCTATTCTATGGCTATGGGAAGACCACCACCTGCTTTCCTATGCTTAAAACTTCCTCACGTCTCAGGAAACCACTATATCACGCCCCCAATGTAACAGAAATAGCTCAAACACACGCGGCCGTCCAGGTGGTCGGTGGGCGGGGCTTCTTAACCGCAAGGGGAGGCTATGAACCTGTTGATATTTCATTTTAATTGAGAGAGCTAAGAAAACCATCGCCTAGTGCCCTATTCCTGAAGCTTCCGTATGTATGTCAGAACTAATATGTCACGCCCTCAACGCCCAGAAAGACCTCAAACCCACCCATTCCAACGTACATATAACATGAAATGGTCCCTTTTTCTCACCTTTTACTCAATGTACCCTGCATAGTTTCCGCATTCCGCGCGCGCTTGAAGAGAGAGGGCAGCACCTTCCGGGGGGTCACGTAGAGGTCGCACACGATGCCAGGAGTCGCTACTATAAATATTTTTCAACCCCGCATTTACCTACTGGAGCCTCCCATTACCCCTCCAAACCCCACCTAACCATCCAGAAAATGTACTCACACTTTATTATTGTTGTATTTTACTGATCACGACAAATAAAATGAAGAAAAACGCCGAAAACCTGCACATTGCCATGTCTCGCCGGTTGAAGCCAATCCCTAAATCTCACATAACCTCTCCTTCAACCCTCATAAAACCCCTCCAGGCCCGGAGATTCCTTTCCCAACCTATCATATCTGCTCCCCCAACCTCCCGTAACCCCCTCCAACCCCTTAGCACCCAATAGACCGCTAAAGTCAAGTAAGTCAAGGTCGTATTCCTAAACACCTATTGCCAAGGTTTTCGTAGTAGTAGGAGTAGGGGGCTTTTCGTAGTAGTAGTAGTAGTAGTAGCAGCAGCAGTAGTAGTAGTAGTAGTAGTAGTAGTAGTAGAAGGTACATAAGAACACAAGAACATAGGAAGACTGCAAGAGTCCGACTGACCTACACAAGGCAGCTCCAGATTCCCCCCACTACCACCTGTCATCCTCGTCCATGTAAGAACATAAGAACATAAGAACATAGGGAAACTGCAAGAGGCCGGGTGGCCTACACAGGGCAGCTCCAGAATCCCCCCCACTACTCACGGTGGGTGAGGTGTAGTTACAGGGGTTACAGGTAGAGGCTTGATCCTCGTTATACCGGCGGTACCCAGGCACGCATCCAGCACCCCGTCACCTTACTGCACCCACACCTCACTGCCACCTGTCGTCCTCGTCCATGTAGCTATCCAGTCTACTCTTAAAACAAGCTATCGTCCCTGCACTAACTATATGATTGCTGAGTCTATTCCATTCCCCCACCACCCTATTACTAAACCAATGTTTGCCTATATCTCTCCTAAATCTATACTTTTCTAATTTAAATCCATTACTGCGAGTTCTATCCTGTTGGCTAATTCTCAGTACTTTACTTATATCGCCTTTGTTGTAACCCTTGACCCATTTGAATACTTCTATCAGATCTCCCCGCACTCTTCGTCTCTCTAGTGAATGTAAGTTTAGATGTTTCAGCCTATTTTGATATGGGAGGTTCCTCAGCCCCTGAATCATCTTGGTCATCCTCCTCTGAACTGATTCTAGCAAGTTGATGTCCATTCTGTAGTGTGGGCACCAAAACTGGACTGCATAATCTAAGTGTGCCCTAACTAACGCTAAATAGAGTCTGAGGATGACCTCTGCACTCCTGTTGGTTACCGTCCTGTTAATAAAGCCTAATACCCTGTTAGCCCTATTCCTCGCACTAATACATTGCTTCCTTAGTTTTAGGTCAGAGTTCACTAACACTCCCAAATTCCTTTTTTAGATGTTCTATGGCTATGGGAAGACCACCATCTACTTTTCTTTGCCTTTCAATGTCTACAGCTTCCTTACGTCCAGGGAAACCATTGTAACACGCCCTTAAAACTACAAAAACACCCCAAACACATCAGGCCTTTGCGGGTAGATGGTGGGCGGGGCCTAGCGGGGGACGCGAGGATTATTCATCAATTTATTCCTTTATTAGCTATACCTAGGCTATTGGAAGACCACCACCTACTCCTCCATGCCCCACAATGCCTAAAGCTTCCTCAAGTGTCATAAAACCACTGTAGCACGCCTGAAACTTAAAGAAACACGGCTTTTGAGTGGGAACACGAGGCTTATTCATCAATTTATACCTTTAATAGCTGTTCAGTGGACGTGAGGAGGCTGCAGGCATAGAAAAGCCATGGATAAGTACATGGTGGTCCTCGCTACAGCCCTAGAACAGCTAATAAAGGTGTAAATTTATGTATACAGCCTCGTCACTTTACTCAGAGGCCGCGCGCACCCACCCATACTCATCGTTACCAGATTGGCCTACTCAGCACATCGTATTCATCGGTTTCTGAGTAAAAGCGATCACATTCACATCATTTACGGTATGCAATCAAACACTGTACATAAAAACTAGTCATTGATGTACTTTATACGAGCGGGAAGGACGAATCTAAGCTCCTAAACCTCATTTGAGTGTTGTGCTTGGGGGTAGTTTTCGTACATATGGCGTTGCTCTCCTTCTCCCTTGCCCGCTAGTTTCAAATCATAATTCTATAGATACTGTCTCGCCCTTATTAACTGTTCTCTGGCTTTGGAACGACCACCACCTACTTTTCTATGCTTAAAACTTCCTCATGTCTCAGGAAATCACCGTATCAGGCTTAAAACATACAGAAATAGCCTAAACCCACACGACCTTCACGGGGAGACGGTGGGCGGGGCATAGCGGGGAGGGGAGGCTGTTTATACGTCGTTTTTCACCTTTAAGAGCTGTTCTATGGCTATGGGAAGACCACCACCTGCTTTCCTATGCTTAAAACTTCCTCACGTCTCAGGAAACCACTATATCACGCCCCCAATGTAACAGAAATAGCTCAAACACACGCGGCCTTCCAGGTGGTCGGTGGGCGGGGCTTCTTAACCGCAAGGGGAGGCTATGAACCTGTTGATATTTCATTTTAATTGAGAGAGCTAAGAAAACCATCGCCTAGTGCCCTATTCCTGAAGCTTCCGTATGTATGTCAGAACTAATATGTCACGCCCTCAACGCCCAGAAAGACCTCAAACCCACCCATTCCAACGTATATATAACATGAAATGGTCCCTTTTTCTCACCTGTTACTCAATGTACCCTGCATAGTTTCCGCATTCCGCGCGCGCTTGAAGAGAGAGGGCAGCACCTTCCGGGGGGTCACGTAGAGGTCGCACACGATGCCAGGAGTCGCTACTATAAATATTTTTCAACCCCGCATTTACCTACTGGAGCCTCCCATTACCCCTCCAAACCCCACCTAACCATCCAGAAAATGTACTCACACTTTATTTTTGTTGTATTTTACTGACCACGACAAATAAAATGAAGAAAAACGCCGAAAACCTTCACATTGCCATGTCTCGCCGGTTGAAGCCAATCCCTAAACCTCACATAACCTCTCCTTCAACCCTCGTAAAACCCCTCCAGGCCCTCATAATCCTTCCCCAACCTTTCATATCCCATCCCCAACCTCCCATAACACCCTCCAACCCCTTAGTGCAGGGACGATAGCTTGTTTTAAGAGTAGACTGGATAGCTACATGGACGAGGACGACAGGTGGCAGTGAGGTGTGGGTGCAGTAAGGTGACGGGGTGCTGGATGCCTGCCTGGGTACCGCCGGTATAACGAGGATCAAGCCTCTACCTGTAACCCCTGTAACTACACCTCACCCACCGTGAGTAGTGGGGGGGATTCTGGAGCTGCCCTGTGTAGGCCACCCGGCCTCTTGCAGTTTCCCTATGTTCTTATGTTCTTATGTCAAGGTCGTACTTCTAAACACCTATTGCCAAGGCTTTCGTAGTAGTAGGAGTAGGGGGCTTTTCGTAGTAGTAGTAGCAGTAGTAGTAGTAGTAGAAGTAGTAGTAGTAGTAGTTGAAGAAATGGAAAGTCTAAAATAGTTCCTTCATAACATATTTTAATTGTCAACCACACGACGATATCCCATTCAATCAAGCATCATTTTTTTTTTTTTGTTATTGTTGGTTTTACTTTTTTTCATTCATCACGACACACTCCAATCAAATCACTAACTAACTTTTCCTTCTACAACCAAAAAAAAAAAAAAAAAAATTCCCATTCCCAAAAAAAAGAAAAATAACACTGACCTCTTTTTATTTTTACCTATCACGCTCTCTCTCTTTCTATACGCAAATTTTAACACCCTTTCCCTAACCCACTGCACACACACACACACACACACACACACACACACACACCGACATAACTCCCTCCTTTCCCCCCCACACACACACCCCAACCCCTAACCCCACCTCCCCTTACATATCCACCCCCAACCTCCCTCCCCATACACCCTCCCCCACCTCACAGCCTCCCCCACACCCATCCCTCCCCCTTCTACCCCCAACACACCCCATCACCCCCACCCACACCCACAAACAGCATGTCACACCAACCCACCCTCTCAGCGCTGCCCCACCGCCGCCGCACCGCCCATATTAACTAACAAAAAAGGCAATATTCTCCCGTTATAAAATGCATGGCCAGCCTCACGTGAACGCCAAAGGGTCTCGCTGAGGTGGAAAATGAAAGAACTCCCTCGGGCACGCTATTGATTTTCCGAGACACTCCATAACCGTGACGCAGCGGCCGGGAACAAGACGTGAACAAGGGAAGAGAGGGGGAGAGGGAGGGGAAAAGGGGAGAGGGAGGGAGAGGAGAGAGGGAGAGAGGGTTGATGGAGGGAGAGGACTAAACAGAGGAAGGGATGATAATGGGAAAGGAAGAAACAGCAAAAGAAGTGTTGAAAGGAAGAGGAAGAGGAGAGGGATGGAGAGAGTTTGGTAAAGGGAGAGGAGGAAACAGAAGAGAGGGAGAGAGGGGTTAGCATGAGTAGAAGAGTGGGAGAAGGGAATGAAGGGAGAGGGAGAGTTGGGGAGAGAAGGAAGGAGAGAGGGGTGTTAGAGAGGAACAACAGAAGAGCAAGAGAGGGAGAGGATGAAGAGAGAAAGAGGAGAGGAAGGAGAGAATAGAAGAGAAAGGTATGAGGATGGGAGGGATTGATTCAGGGAGAGGAAGAAAGAGAGGGAAGAGGGAGTAGAAGAGAAAGATTTGAGATAATAAAGAAAGGAAAAGAGAGCAACAGGAGGTAGACGGAAAAGAGAAGTTAAGGGCAGGAAAGGAAGATAGAGGAAGGGAAGAACTAACGAGAGGAAGATGAGCAATAATTGAGAGATAAAGAGATAGAGGTGGAATAAGAAAGAGGAGTGTGGGAGGAGAAAGATGAGGGAGAGAAGAGAAAAAGGGGTTCAAGAGAAATGAAAAAAATAATAAAGAGAGAGAGAGATGATTGAAAAAAAGAGTCAGTGGAGAGAGGAAGAGAAAGGAGAGAATAGGGTGGAGGAGAGGAATAAGAGAGATTGGAGGAGGGAAAGAAAGAGGAAATAGGAGGGGGAGGAAGAGAGTGGAGGGAGAGAGGAGAGAGGGAGGAAAGGAAGAGGTAATGAGGGAGAGAATGGGGTAGAGAGAGGGGAGGCAGGAGAGAAAAAAAAAACAGAGAGGAGGAGAAGGAGGAGGAGGGGAAGGAAGTGAGGGAAGGAGGGAGGGAGGGATAGAACTGGAGAGAAAGGAGGAGAGGGATTGGAGGAGGTAATGAGGGAAGAAAGGGAAGAGAGAGAAAAAGGAGGAGGAAAATATGAGAAGGGAAAAGGGAGAGGAAGGAAATGGGGAGAGAAAGAAAGAAATGGAGTAAAGAAGTAAGTATTTATCAGACTATCGTGTTTGTTTTGGTTTAATTTATTGTTTATTCAAAAGATAAACAATAAACACAAACAAAACTTTCTCTCATTCACTTCTCCATTCGTAAACCAACTAATTTATCCTCCATTTTCTTTATTAAACCCAAACTAATATAACTTAAAAATTCTCCGCTTCAAGTCCTATCCGAGTGGCCTTATACGTCATACTGTGTCACTCTATATAAGTGTGCTAAGCGTTGACGGAGGAAGGGAAGGGGAGGAGAACACATTGACAAGGTGGATGGAGAGAGAGAGAGGGGGGGTAAAAGTGGAAGAGGAGGAGGAAGGGAGAGTAGACGTAGATGAAGTGAAGAAGAAAGGAGAGAGGAGACAAGGTGGAGAGGATGGGTGAAAAAGGAGGGAGGGAGGGAGGCGTGGAAGAGATGTAAGGGAGAGTATAAAGGAGGGAGGGAGGAAGGGAGGAAAAGAGAAGACGAGGTGGAGAGGACGGGTGAATGAGGAGGGAGGGATGGAGACATTGACGAGGTGGATGGAGAGGAAGGGTGAAGGAGGGAGGGAAGGAGGGAGTGAATGAGGGAGGGAGGGAGGGAAGGTGAGAGAGGGAGAGGGAGAAGTGGTTTTCCTGAGGACGGAGGAGAGAGAGGTGAAGGTAGGAAAGAGGCAATACTGGAGGAAAATGAGAGAGAGAGAGAGAGAGAGAGAGAGAGAGAGAGAGAGAGAGAGAGAGAGAGCGGGAGTTCGGCGGCAATCTGCGTCTTATACGGCGGTGCAGGTGATGACATCGAGGCGGAGTGTCCCGCGCCGCGCCATAAACACTGAACCCCATCACTGAGCCCCTGACACACACACACACACACACACACACACACACACACACACACACACACACACCAAAAAAAAGGGGGGGAGTGTGAGCCAATCTACTCAGTTCAGAGCGACACACACAAAACCATCCACTCACACTCGCTTGCCACTCGCCACTGTCTGTCCCGGGAGGAGGAGGAGGAAGAGGAGAAAGAGGGAGAGGAGGAAGAGGAGGAGGAGGAGGAGGAGGAGAAAAGAGAGTATACAAAGAAGAAAAAAATAAACCTGAAAAGCAGGGTCACCGAGGATGCCATTTCTATGAGCAAGTGGCGAGGTGCATTCTGTCCCTCCTTCCCCTAACACACTCACACTCCGCCCTACCCCAACAGCGTGTATGATCGTGCCGTAATGCCGTGCTGCTCCAAGGGGGACAGAAAGGAAGGGGAAAAAGTGTTTATTTGAGTGCTGCCTATAAATCCGGTAGGCTCTCCTGAAGGGCCTGGTGGATGGCCAAGCCCGTAAGTGGCGAAGGCGAATTTTATTTATAGTTGCTGCTGTGATATATGACTCTTACTTACCCCATGCTGCCCCCCGGTGCTCCTCTTGACTAATGTCGCTGAAGTTAGGGTTGATTAGAGACCTGGGCACTCGGCGATATCTGGAAACTGTCAGCGTGTATCGTTTGGGACTTGACCTAGGTCCATGGGTTCACCAAGTCCGCACCCTGAACACTTGGCCACCGCCTCCCCGTAGTGTAGGCTGTGTAGCAAGATCATAAATGTCATCCTATGAAACGTAAGGGAAAGGAGAATAAGAGGAAGAAGGAAACGATGGGGAAGCTCAAGAAGGAGAAAGTGAAAAGAATGGAAAAAGAAAAGAACAAAGGACTGAATTATTCTTGGATGCATCGTTAAGAACAGAAAAGAGAGGACGATGAAGAAAGGAAAACAAAACAACATATACAGACCAATGCAAACAAAACATGGAGATAGATAGAGAGAGATGGATAGATATTGAGAGAGAGAGAGAGAGAGAGAGAGAGAGAGAGAGAGAGAGAGAGAGAGAGAGAGAGAGAGAGAAAGAGACAGAGAAAGAGAGACAGAGGCACAGAGAGAGGGAAGGAGGAAAGGGAGAGGGGGGAGAGGGGAAGCTAGTGAGGAAATAACACAGCGAGGAGAGAAAATGGAGCAAACAAATTTTATCACTCAGGCCAATTCGGGAGCATAATGCAAGCAGGCCGAGGCTCCGCGCGCCAGCCACTCGCTAGCCGCCCCGATATTTGTGAACCTCTCCCCCATAAGCACTCGTTTTCCTCAAGGTGCTTCCCCGTGATCCCCGCCGCCGAGAACCCAAAGAAGGAGGACGGAGGAAGAGGAGGAGGAGGAGGAGGAGGAGGAACGGTAAGATGAGAAAGAGAGCGCGTTTGAAGAAGAAGAAAAGAAAGAATTACAGAAGGAGGAGTAAAAGGGAGAAGGAAGAGGAGGAGGAGGAGGAGAGAAACCGGGGAAATGAAGAAGCGAAAAAGCATGAAGAAGAAGAAAATAAAGAGAGGAGGAGGAAGAGGAGGAGGAAGAGCGGTAAGACGAGGAAGAGAAAAAACATAAAGAAGAAACAAAAGAGAAAGAACTGGAGGAGGAGGAGGAGAAGGAGGAGGAAGAGGAAAAAGAAGGATAAGGAGAAGAGTTATATGATGATGATGAAGAGGAGGAGGAGCAGAAGGAGGAAGATAAAGAGGAGGAGAATGAGTAAGAAGAAGAGGAAGAGCAAGAGGAAAAAATAAGAAGATGAAGAAGAAGACTTAGATGATGATGGAGATGATGATGATGACAAGGAGACGAAGAAGGAAGAGAAGGAGAAGAAGAAGGAAGAAGAGGAGGAATAGGAGGAAGAGGAAGAGGATTAGTTTGCTCTCCCTTCCCTCTCCTCTCTTTCCCAGCACTCTCTTCTCTCTCTCTCTCAATCTCAACTCTTCATCTCCTCCCTTCCTCTCATCCCATCCCATCCCATCACATCACATCCTCTCTCGTTCCCCATCCATCCCATCCCATCTCTCTCTCCCATCCTATCCTATCCCATCCCATCCTTTCCCTTCTCAAACTATCTTCCAGCGCCTCCAGCCTCGACTTTCTCCTCGCCCTAAGCAAGGTTCGTGCGGCGCCTCAAGATGCTTTGCTCGGCGCGGCTTCTCCTCAAACTTTAGCGGCCCGCACGAGCCCTTGATTCCCTCGCTCCGTCTCGTATTTCGCCCATAAGTCTCGACGTCAGAGGAAAACTGCATCCCCGCTCTCCTCAACCCGGGGAATGGTGGAAGGTTTTGGTGATGGTGGTGGTAGTGGTGGTGATGGTGGTGGGGCTAGGAGAGGTTACGTATGGTGTTTGTGATGGTGGTTTTGGTGGTGGCGTGGGTGATGTTGATATAGAAGTGACTGGTGATGGAGAGAGAGAGAGAGATAGATAGATAGACAGACAGTAACAGAGAAAGAAAGAAAGAAAGAAAGAAGAAAGAAAGAAAGAAAAAGGGAAAGGAAGAAAATGAAAGAAAGAAAAAAAAAAAGAAGGAAAGAAAGAAAATAAGAAAACAAAGAAAACAAAAGGAAGAAAAAGAAGAAAAAGAGGAAAAAGAAAGAAAAAGAAAAAAACACAGAAAGAGAAAATAGAAAAGAAAGAAAGAATGTAAGAGAGAGAAAGAGAGAGAGAAAGAAAGAAAGAAAGCCAAACCACGACTGAAAGACTAACTAACTAACAGACAAACTAACTAACTTAAACACACACACACACACACACACACACACACACACACACACACAGGAACAACAATTAGCATAACAAACACACGACGCATAAATAAGAGACGAGCAAAACCCCAGCGAAGCCAATCTCTTCCGAAAAGGCCGAGAACGAGGAGGAGGAGGAGGAGGAGGTAAGAGGAAAAGGAGAAATAACTAGAACAAGAAGAGCAAAAAGAGGAAAAAGAAACTTGAAAATAAGGATTAAAAGGAAGAAAATGAGGAGGAAGAGGAGGAAGAGGAAGAACAAAAGGAAGAAGAAATAGAAGGAAAAATACGTTAAAGGAGAAGGATTAGAAACAAGAACAAGAACAAGAAGGAAAGAAAACAAGAAAAAAAAGACGTAGAAGGAGAAGGAAGAAGAGGAAAAAGGAAAATAGGAAGAAAAGAAGATAAAGAAGATGATGATAGTGGTGGTGATGGTGATGATAGTGACGGTGGTGGTTATGTTGATCAGTTCTCACACCACCATAAAAAGAATGAAGAAGAAAGGGAAGAAGAAGAAGGGGAATGGTGTGGCAGACTCCTCATCTTCCTCCTCCTCCTTCCTTTCTTCCCTTCTTCCTTCCTTCGTTCCAAGCTCGCTGGGTGGCTGCCTAAAGTAAATTTCCTCGCTGTTAACATATGAAATACCCCGCACTCTCGACCCTGGCCCCGGGAACACAGCGCCACCTAATGGAATTGTGTTGGGGTAATGGCCCTGCCGCTGCCGAATTTGAATACTGCATAGGAAACAGGAATGGAAAAATTGATCAACCCAAATCACTGGAACGAATTGAGCCGTACCTTAAAACAAACGAGTCGAGAGAGTCCCCAAGGTACATTGAGGAGACGTGGCACGCCTCCCGCCTATCCTGACTCTCTCTCTCTCTCTCTTTACCCTCCCTCCTTCCCTTCCTCTCCTGCTCTCCTCCTCTCTCCTTCTCCTCTCTGACTCTTCCGCTTCCCTACCCCTCCTGACTCCTCCTCCTCCTCCTCCTCCTCCCCCTCTTCAAGGATAGGAAGGCAAGGAGAGGAAGGTGGCAGGAACACGAGGGGGTTTAGGGAAGTGAAAATAAGGAAATAATGTGTGATTTTTATTACGTAAATGTGCTTCTGTGTGTGTGTGTGTGTGTGTGTGTGTGTGTGCGGTAATATGCGACACACACACACACACACACACACACACACACACACACACACACACACATAGACATACACAGACGAATGAAAAAAAACTGGTGGTAGTAGTAGTAGTAGTAGTAGTAGTAGTAGTCGTGGTGATGGTGGTGATGGTGATGATGGTGGTGGTGGTGGTGATGGTGGTGGTGAGTAATCCAACAGAACACTTTCTTTCAACACCACACAGCTCTCTTCCTCCTCCTCCTCTTCCTCCATCCTCTCACTCACTCACTCACTCGCTCACTCATTCTTCCTCTCTCCCAGGTGTTGGTGTTTGTTTACTAATTGGCCCGTGGAGGTGAGAAGAGTCAAGAAAGAGAGGAGGAAAAAACTTATTCGTGTTTGCCCAAGAATCTTATGTTGGATGCTTTAAAATTCATGTGGTGTGAGAGGGATGCTGGTGGTGGGGTCTCTTCCTCCTCCTCCAGCTCCTCCTCCTACTCCCTGTGTGTGTGCGTGTTTGTGTGTGTGTGTATGTGTCAATATCAACATGCTTGTCGGGGATCTGTAAAATGAGATGTTTCTGCCGTGACATTGAGAGCACGTGACGGCTTATAAGACGCAGAAAAAAACAAACCTCTCCCCCTGTCCCTGCCTCCGCTTCCTCCTCCCTCACCCCTGCCCCTCCCTCCTGCCTCCCTTTCCGTCTCCATCCCCTGTGCTCGCCTTCCTCCTCACCTTCCTTCATCCATGCTACTACCCTGTCCCCTCTGCCCCTACCTCCTTTTCTCCCTCCCCTCCCTCCCTCATCCCCTACCCCCTATAGCGTTCATAATCCCCTCTTCCGCCTCACCACCATCACCACCACCACCACTATTGCAATCACCAGCCCCTCACTATCAATAACTAACTTCACTATACCAACGCTTGACTTCTGTTCTTTCTACTACTACCGGCACTACCACTAACTTCACTAACTCTGCTCCTCTGCACCACTGATTCCACTATGTTACCCTCCACCTCCACCTCCATCTCCACTAACACCCTTATTCATACTACTCCATCTACCACCACCACTACCAACACCACTCTAACCAGGGACTCCACCACTAACTACCGCTAACACCACCACCTCCACCACTAACAACTGCCTCCTTCCACCTCAACCACTACCTCCGACCCTCTTCTTTCTCCCCCTTCTTCATCCCCTCCTTCCTTACTCTCCTTCCTCCACCACCGCCACTATCGTCTCCGCCGCCGCCGCCCCGCCTGTCTGCCAGAAGATAACAACCCACTCTGGATCGAGGACGAGGAGGAGAAATTATGGTTTCAATTTAATACCCGCGCGGCTCATTGGGGCTGAAGCGATCTCTGCCCCGCCGCCGCCGCCCTCCCCGCACCGCACCGCCCCGCACCGCACCGCCTCCCATTGATTTGCGAAGATGCTGCGGGGCGGGACGGGGCCGAATAAGGCTGAAACGGGATAGAATAAGGTAGGAGAGATATTAATACGGAAAAGACGTGGCAGCTAGGGTAGTGTTGGGTTGGATAGGACAAGGAGAGACTAAGATTGAGTACGAGACGGGTGATTGAGAGCGACTGAGCGAAGGGGAGAGGAGTATAGAGGGATAGATAAGGTATTGATAAGGCAAGGATGGGGTGAGCTTGGGTTGTGTTGGGTAAGGTAGGACGAGAAGAGGTCCAGATTGAGTGCGATACGGCTGACTGAGAGCGACTGAGCGAAGTGAAGTGAGGTAGGGAGGGATAGATGTGGTATTGATAAGGCAAGGATGGGGCGAGCTTGGGTTGTGTTGGATAAGGTAGGACAAGGAGAGGTCAAGATTGAGTACGATATAATTGACTGAGAGGGACTTAGCAAAGCAGCAAAGTGAAGAGAGGTAGAGAGGGATAGATAAGGTATTGATAAGGCAAGGATGTGGCAGTAGGGTGAGGTTGCGTTTGATAGGGCAAGAGGAGGCCAATATTGAGCATGATATAGTTAACTGAGAGGGAGACTGAGCGGAGAGGAGAGAGGTAGAGAGAGAAATTGATGAAAAACAGATATGGCAGAATAGGGTTGAACAAGAAGAGGATAATACAACTTAAAATAATAATAATAGTAATAATAATAATAATAATAATAATAATAATAATAATAATAATAATAATAATAATAATAATAATAATAATAATAATAATAATAATAATAATAATAATAATAATAATAATAATAATAATAATAATAATAATAATAATAATAACAACAACAACATCAACCAACACCAGAGGGAGTCAGTCAGCCCGCCATGGAGGTTCACCCACAACACAACACTTTATTAATATTCAGACCCGTCACTGCCATTCTTTTTTTATCCCGCCTCGTGTAATTACCGTCCCGTGTCGCCCCGCGGGAGGCCAAATCATGTTCCGTGCGTGTCCGGTAATTAAGGGAAAACACAACACAAATACATCTCTATGGGCGGTAATAGTAGAGTGGCAAGCAGGATAGTGATGAAAAGCCGGCGATGGTGATTTGATTATATTCTCAAACTCGTCTTTTTCGTTATCATCTTCATCTTTCATTACCATCATCATCAATCTCATTATCATCATCGTCGTCGTCACCCTCATCCTCATCCTGCTCCTCCTCATCCTCATCCTCCTCTTCACCATCATCATCACCATCCTTCTCATTACCATTATCATCATCATCATATTATGGGTGGCGCCGAAAGAGAAAAACTTGTGTAAGCTAGAAACATATCAAGGAAAGAACAAGTCGGTCAGTCTCTCTCCGTTTGCCCGAACAGTACTAAGTCTCAAGTTCATTACTCATTGACCTACCACTACCATCCCCACTATGTCCCCCACTCCTTATTCCTCTATTAACTTCCTCTGTTTTCTTTACTGGAGCAACACTTTTGGGAGGCCAGGAAAAGCAGAGAATGTAGAGTTTCCATATAATCCAACCATTCATGTAGCGTTGCAAGAGGTCAGCCGGCGAGTTTCTCCTTCATTACGATATAGAGAGGAATATGGACGTTTTTAAAGAAGAATATGTGTCTAAACTACACCCCTACACGAAATTCTTAAGCGTCGTGCCCTATAACTAAACACGAGATAAGTGACATAAGACTTACCTGTCCGCCAGCGTGAAATACAAACATAAAACTACACATCTCCACATGTGGGGGACGCTACCCTGTGTGGGGACGCCCAACTCCTGCATCAGCCACACGCGCTACGATGCAGGAATGAGGGAACAGACTTGGCAGGATTCATACACTCAGGATGTTAAACGCGGCGGCTTTAAGCGTCAAAACTCGTCCCTGCGCTGCCATCACACCTGACGCTCGGGGTGCAGGAGACGCCGCCGCAGCCTCGTCAGGGCCGCGGCGGGACCTGCGGGATGCCAACGACCGTAGCCTTGACGACGACAGCTGGTGTGCTTACCCTCGTGTGTGTGTGTGTGTGTGTGTGTGAAGGGGGGAGGTGCATGTGCGTGTGCGTGTGGGGCTGAGCACATGCCCGAGGGTGGAATGTATTCTTAGACGAGGATATACAAAAAAGAGTTAAATGAATATAAACGTATCGGGCACCCATTACGACTGTTTTTCAAGGCCACCGAGTAGATTAACCGGGTTCTCATGGGTGATTTTCCCGCTCAAAGTGCAGAGGCCGTGTACAACTATCACTAGGATCACAAAACAGTCCATGAAAACCCCAGGAACTTCTATACGAGGCTTTCCAAACTGGCGAGCAGAGGGGCCGATAAGGTTAAGAAAACGGGCTTTAGACATAACAATGGAACCAACCGGACTGTGTTGAATGCGGTGAACTCTGTATGGCTTTAGACACATCAGACAGTCAGACGTCCCCAGCGGCGGCCCGTCTCGCCTGCATCTCCCTCCTTTCTCTGACGCGGCCGCTGGAGGAACATTAACTTCGGCGCGGCGACAGAAAACGATCATCTCAGTTTTAAGTTTGCGGGTCGGCGGCAGCTTCTCACGCCGCGTCGCCCGGGCGGTACTTATGGAGGGGGAATGATGGCTCTGCTGACACCGCAAGCACCGAAGTCGGCCTCCTCCTCTTCATTTTTCTTCTCTTCCTTCTTCTCCTTCTTTCCTTTCTCCGCCTTTTACTTCTTCTTCTTCTCCTTCTTCTCCTTCTTCTCCATCTCTACCTGCGTGGGGCTCTCAAAGTGCTCTTGTGTCTGCTGCAGAAGAAGGAGGAGGAGGAGCAGAAGGAGGAGAATGAACAAGGAGGAGCAGAAAGGGGAGGAGGAGGAGTAAAAGGAGCAGAAGGAAGAGGATATGGAGGAGGCTCAGTTATATATCTCACTGGAGGATGGAGAACTGTCCTATTTTTCCGGTTACGTTCATACGGAAGATACCAAACGTTCACTCTGATTCAGGAAAAGAAAGAGGAAGTGGAAAAGGAATAGACGTAGTTATGTCTGTCAGTGGAAAACGGATATCTGTTTCATCGTTCCGTGCATGTTTATCATATTACGTCGAATACAAATCACCGCTTACTATGTCACGCTATACCGTCACGCTCTCTCTTCTTCTGTCAACCTTTCAACTCATTAGATCTAAATTTGGGTCATTCTCCATCCCCCCAAAATGCCCCACCTACGTCTAATGTCAGCGGCGCTTCCTTGCCCGGTACAGTGGTGTGGCCGCGGCAGAGCGTCACCTCAACATGACAAGCTGGGTTCATTTGACACTCTTTATATCCAGGCCGCGAAGGTGCTCAGTCCGATGCCCCTCATTACCTCGGCCAGGACATCAGTGTGTGTGTGTTGAGCAGCGCCGTGCGGTGTGGCGCTGTTTAGATGAGTAATGGGAAAACACACGAAGGCATTAAGAAGACTACAAGAGGGCCGGGGCTAACACGTGGAAGGTCCAGAGAACGAATCAGTCAGCGTCTCTCTCCCCATCCATAATTTACTGAATCTACATTTAAACTTATTATCGTATTTGTATCAACAGCATATCCGTATTATTTGTTCCATTTATTCATCCTATTCGTGACCCAGTTCTTGCCTACCTCATTCCTGGACCTCAATTTAGCATTTTGTCATTTGCCGCAAAAGTTTGTGTCTTGCACCTCTAGTATAAATAACCCGACGTTCTAGTGTTTGCCAAAATTTACTAAGTATTCTACAAATTTTGTTCATTCACGGTCATGATGCCACAACGTTTGTTACTGGATACTGGAAATAGCATCGTCACCCCTATGCCGACACGACCTGGTTGAGATGAGGCACGGGGCGTGTCCCCCGAGGCTCGCCACCACGGCCCTGCGGTGTCTGTGTCGGCGAGTGTCCGTCCAGGTCTTGTACGTGCCAGGGTACGAAGAGGGGCGGCGCTGCGGCCCTGATGAGCGTGATGCGATACGCCGCTGAGTTACACCCTCTGATGGCAGGATAGTGACGCAGACACGTACACTCTTTCAAACCGAAGGGATGAATATATAACATAAATTTGAAGATCTTAATGTATTACAATTAGAAAAAAGGGGAAAAGGCTTGTGTACCTGTATGTATGTGTGTGTGTGTGTGTGTGTGTGTCACCAACAGCGGCACAACACACACACTCCGGAGCTAAACAACAAACACATAAAAACTGTTCCGGGGCCAAACGACGCCGTGGCTCACTTGGGCGACAATTTGTTCCCCTCCGCCTCCGCCATCGCCCCCTCGCCCCGCCGCCGCCTCCACCGCCTCCGCCGCCGCCGCCGCCCCTCGCCCGCTACAAATCGGGACAATCACAGCACCTCGTTGGCCTGGCCGTGGCCATGCGTGGATTTACGACCATCGTGTTGCCGGACGCCGCCAGTTATTTTGATTAAACGACGATTGCTTCCTTTGTTTTAGTGTGCCTTAGTATTGGATCGGCGGCGTTATCGGCGTCCGCTTCTTTACGAGCAGCGCGGAGGCGGCGACGACGGGCAGGAAGACTCTGGCTGCTGCGTCTTTGTTTCCTCTCTTTTTTATGGCGCTGCGTCTGCTGATGGTGCTCCTCCTGCTGCTGTTATCGTCGGCGCTGCTGCTGCCTCGGCCCTGCAGTATTGCCTCCTGCATCGCCTGGTGTCGGGAGCTGTCTGTTTTCGTTTCTTTGTCACTGCTGTTTCTTGTTCAGCTTAGTCCCTGCATGCTGACGGTGCTCCAGCTGATTCTACTGATACGGGTCATGTTTTTGTATATTCCGTGTAGTATTGCAGTCTGTACTCATTGTTGCCGCTTGAATTTGTCCTTCTTTACCTTTGCGAGCCTTGAGATGCTATGGTCTATTGGGAAACGAACTGATGAGAAGAGTATTAGGCCGCCGCTCCATCTACAATTCATCTCTATGTCTTTTGGCTCAAGGGTTATTGCCACGGAGATGAGCACCGAGGCCACGTGCCGCTGTAGCGTATACTCCCAACTTACTTTACTTTCGGAGTCTTTTCTCTATCTCCATTTTATTTGGGCAGCAAGTTGTGAGCTGTCTATGATTTTTTTTGCCATCCTAAACCATAAAAAGGAATGTCCCTGATAAACCTTCGTACTGTGGCGCCACGCAGTCCCCAAAACCTTCGTATTGTGGAGCCACGCAGTCCCCAAAACCTTCGTATTGTGGAGCCACGCAGTCCCTAAAACCTTCGTACTGTGGCGCCACGCAGTCCCCAAAACCTTTGTACTGTGGAGCCACGCAGTCCCCAAAACCTTCGTATTGTGGAGCCACGCAGTCCCAAAAACCTTCGTACTGTGGCGCCACGCAGTCCCAAAAACCTTCGTACTGTGGCGCCACGTGGTCCCTAAAACCTTCGTACTATGGCGCCAGGCAATCCCCCTGAACCGAGCTGTCTCCATGCATGACAAGTTCCCATAGACCTTGACGTTATGCAAGGCGACAGTGTTGACGTTGGGTCCGTTATTCATGAGATGTATCGCGTCCTGCCATCCCCTCGTCGCTCGCCGGTGTCTATCGTGATGCGATATCGGACTCTTCGCGAGGGAACTGCTGTGCTTTACCGTAACTTATCTTCCTCGCCCATTATTGAGTACTGACAAGAGCAGATTCTTTTCACTTTCAAGCAGTGTAAGCCGTGTACATAATCTTATATTCCTGCGTTTAGACTTACAGAAACAGCAATGATAAATTAGAGTAAAGAATATAATGAAAAAAAGGCTCGTACATGACTATATATACATCCAATTTTATATGTAATGATAAAAATATGGAGTTGTAACATTATTACATCTTACAAATGTGTGTTTTTTCCTCGTTCATTTCATATACGGTCATAGAAAGCTTCCAAATTCATAGCATGTAATGCCTGTAGAAGTGAGGCAGCGTGTGTACATGTAGTAGGTAAGGAAGAGACATATTTTGGGTCATATTCTTAAAAATTTCGGCGTTCATATTTAACTTCCCTATCGTAGGAGTTTTGAGCATTTCCAGGGGCAGTCTAATGGCCCTTCTGGTAATATGACCCTTCCTCTGTACTGTGGACCTAAAAACACACTCATTAGAACCCGACTGATTATCCTTTTCGGCCTTTAAAAATAGTGATGTGAGGGGTGGAAGAGTCTGACGATACCGGCCTTATAGCAACACGACTCACTAGAATATACTGATGGTGCTGCAGGATAGCGTTCTCCCCCCGTGCATTTCATTCACCTACAGGAAGGTTTGGTGCATAATACAGGGAAATATATGCACGAAAGAGCCAACGAGTATGTATGTATGTAAGAGAGAAGTGAGGATAATAGTGATGTGAAGAAATCAATCGTGACGGTAGATAACAATAATGTCAATAATTCCCTTCATTGGGGACGTGCACGCAATGAGGTTACAGGGAAATATATATGGAGGGAAAGGATTTGAATGTTAATGTACTGTTGGTGTCTCGTTCTGCCCTTGTTGCTTACTGTGCTTTCTGATTCCTCTGTTTAGTGTCCCGTACAAAAGAGAGAAAGACAGAGAGGAAGACACACACACATGCAATTCTATAACACCCTGGACTTCGATGTAATGTTCTGTTGATAGCTTGACTTGTTCATTGTTCATTGTGCTTTCTGATTCCTCTGTTTAGTGTTCCGTACAAAAGAGAGAAAGAGAGAGAAAGATACACACACACGATTTCATGATACCCGGGACTGTGATTTAATGTACTGTTGGTGTCTGGACGTGATTTTTTATACATACTGTGCTTACTGACTCCTCTGTTTTGTGTTCCGCACGAGACACACACAAACACATACACGATCCCTATAACTCGCGGCGCTCTCTTGTGGACAATACTAACACCACAGTCTAAGAATACAGTCATTGCACTCTCGGTTCCAATTTCCTAGACTATGACGAACACTAAACAGACAGATGGGAATAAGATGCTACTGTACTTATCTTACGGTCATCTAACGCTTCTCAGTGATCTTGCGTGGTTCTTTTCTCTATCTTGCTCCCTTCCCTCCTCGTAGCCGTCACTTATCCTTCCTTACTCTGTCTATCCTTCTCCATGACGGTCTCTGATTCCTATGCTGTTCCTCTCCACCCAAAACTGACCTCTCTTCTCCCCTTTCGTTCTGTTTTCTTCTGTTAGAGCAGCACATAGCGGGCTTCTTTGTTCTCTCTTTGTTTCTCTGCCCATGAGCTGCCTCCCTCGCTGTAAAAAAAAGAGGACGGGAAGGATAATTACGATATTCACGCATGTATTGATGGCGTTATGAGGCGCCCGTAGCACTGACACGAGTCCCCGGGGTGCTGTCTACGGGTGCAGCGCCTTCCCGGGCCTACCATTAACCCCTCACGCCCCGCCGCCACCCCCTCCCTCCCGACGACGCCAGCACCACCCCGGCACACACATACATACATACATACATACATACACATACTTTTTTTGTCTCTCAGTGGCGCCGCTCGTCATCAGTTAGTCAAGTCATACATAATCATACAATTGTTTTTATTTATTTTCTATAATTCTGAGGTAAAATTCGGTTGTCATAAAATCGTTGACTACTAAGATAAAAAATATATTGTCAGTGATAAGAGAGTGAGAGAGTGAGATAGAGCATAAGAGAGAGAGAGAGAGAGAGAGAGAGAGAGAGAGAAGAAAAGAAAGAAAAAAAGAAAGAAAGAAAGAAAGATAAAAGAAAATATGAATCTGTAACATCATATTTTTGGCCACATCCCTAAGAAAGTATTTTCCCAGCGCTTGAGAACTCTTCCTCTATGCCTTTGTTCAGTAGAGGCTCAGTGCGAGGCTGAACACAACAGATTGGCTCATTTCTGCTTCTTAAACCACTGCAAAAAGATTATTATTTTAGAAGGATAGCGGTCGCGATGAAACTCTACGGACTTTGCATCGCAGGTTTCAATTATACAGTGGCAGTCTTCCTCCAATATATGGCTAATGACTTTCTCCTGTTCCTGTATATCCATAAGATGCACCTTTTCTATTAGTAATACATAAGATTGTGTTGTTATTACTGTAAAGACTGGCGGAGCAGCGAGGAAGGCTTCAGGGTCCTCTCAAAGCCATAAGAAGGCTGTTATACTCGGTAAGGCTTGCCGAGGGAGACTGCGGAGGCCTCTTACACCTCCTGTTAGTGGCGGTGGTGGCGGTGGTGGTGGTGGGAATGGTGCTGTTGTTGTTGTTTTTGGTGGTGGTGGTGGTGCTAATGCTGCTGATTCGCGCTGGGGAGGGGAAGGAGAGGAAGGAGATAACGGGGGATGGAGGGGGAGCCACGGCTTCTTAGGGGGGAGGGAGAGGGGGGAACACGTGCCCCTCCGTGGAATCCAACTCTATCAAAGCTTCATAAAGAAAAAGCCCGTCTTCCTTCCGCATGATTCTATCCCGGGCGGCGACGGAGGCTTCGAATCCATCAAAAGACGAAGCGAAACAAGAGGAAAACACCGTAATCCGGTTATTATTCTCTCAGCACCGAAATGGGACCCGAAGACGGAACCAATTGCGCTTTTATTCGCTCTGGATCCTATTACTGACGGTCGGTATCGCGGAGTCTGAGCGCTCCTGTGTGGCGTTTAATCGCTTTTCCATTCTCCTGAACCACTTCGGAGAATGATCGAATCAGTCGGCCGCGAAAAGATTACGCGCGAAAAACAAGATGTGTCCCGGAGAGGGGGGAGGCGAGGGGGGTGAGGGGAGGATGGGGATTGGGGGGAAGGCCTTAGAGCTGTTATGGTTCTTGTCTTGCAGCGGGGGAAAGAGGAAAAAGATACTGGTGGGAGTAAGAGGAGAAGGAGATGAGGAGGAGAAGGAGGAGGAAAGGAAGCAAGGAACGAGGAGGAGGAGAAGATGCTGGAGGAAGAGGGAGGAGAAGGAGAGAAGGCAAGGAAAGAGGAGGAGGAGAAGGGGATGCTTAGGGAAGCGAGAGGAAGTGAGGAAGAGGATGAGGGCATGAGGAGGAAAGGAAACAAGGAAGGAGAAGGTCAGCCAGCCACCCAGATACTGACTGACTGACTGACTGATTGATTGAAAGACTATCTGACTGACTGACTGACTGACTGATTGACTACCTGACATCGCTGGCTAGTTACATGGATCGTTTTAAGGCTGTCTGACTGGCTGACTGGGTGAATGAACTGGGACTGGTTGAATGGACTGGGACTGTATGAATGGATTGAATGACTGACACGCTGACTACCTGGCGGAGAGGAGAAGCGAAAAACACCTTTGATGACCGCGCCATAGAGTCATCAAGGTAAAGACGACACCAGGCTCCTTCGCAAGCACCTCGGCCGCCGCCTGAGTGCATCGATTAACTGGAGAGTGTCGCCACGAGTAGCCCCGGCGCCTTAGGGTCGTGAAGGGCGGGCCGCGCGATGAGCTGCTCCCGCCACCCTGTGATCTGCCCGGCTATTTGACTAATGTTCGGAACTCCTTTAGTGGGCGAAGAGGGGGTGCTGGTGATGGCGGTGGTGGTGGTGGTGGTGGTGGTGGTGGTAGTGAGAGAGGGATAGAGGGAGTATGAGAGAGACGGGGAGGGAATATGAGAGAGAGAAAGAGAGAGAATGAGAAAGAGAGAGAGTATGTGAGAAAGAAGGAAAGAAAGAAGGAAAGAAAGAAAGAAAGAAAGAAAGAAAGAAAGAAAGAAAGAAAAATGGAGAGCGTAAAAAAGAGAGAGAGAGAGAGAGAGAGAGAGAGAGAGAGAGTATTGCTGGAAAATGTGCAAAAGGATGAGTTAGTTCCGTGTTTGTCTGTGTGTGTGTATGTGTGTGTGTGTGTGTGTGTGTGCGTGGATACAGCTCCTAATTAGAGGGCCAGACCGCTTCTTTCTTTCTTTCTCTTTGCAATCAACCGAGCGAAGTCTTTTCTCTCTCTCTCTCTCTCTCTCTCTCTCTCTCTCTCTCTCTCTCTCTCTCTCTCTCTCTCTCTCTCTCTCTTTTTTCATTCTTTTTCTTTGGGATGATACATATTTTTTTCCCAAACACTCAAACACAAGTAATCAAGCTTAAAACATTTCCCATACAACACCAAATCAATATAAATCCTCTTGAAATAAAAAAATAAAAACTAGTAACGAACATATATGATAAAGCCAACCACATATTTATTCTTTCCCTTCATTGAGATAAATAAAGTTTTTTATATACACCTTTTTTTTCTTAACTCAAAAACTCAAACAGAAAAAAAAATGAGAAGGAAAAAAATATAGTCGCAATTAATTACAACGAAAAGTGTGTGTGTGTAGATATGTGTGTGTGTGTGTGTGTGTGTGTGTGTGTGTGTGTGTGTGTGTGTGTGTGTGTGTGCGTGTGCGTGTGCGTGTATGTCTATGTCGCCATCGAGCTGACTGCCTTTAATTTCGATCTCTGTTTAATTAATTTCTGTAAACATTGGCGCAAAAATATGAGTCTTTTCTGGGGGCGGCGCGGCAGTCCAGGTGGGTTCGTTAACAGTGTGACAGGTACTGATCCAATTAGCGCGAGTTTTGGCGGCTGGGGAGCGTGCTGGCGACCGCAGGCTTAACGGGAGGCCAAGAGGGAACGATAGGAGGTGGCAGGGGGGCGGCTGGGGGTAACGGAAGCTTAACAGAGTCCCCCCCCCCTTCCTAAGCCACCAGTGTCAATCTCTTGTTCGGATCGTGACGTCCCTGCACCCTGCCTGCCCATCAGTCATCTTTTCCTTCTCCCATCCTTTTATTTCTTTATTTTTTTCCTCTGCTTTCCTCCTCCATTCCTTCATAACATTCCTCTTCCCTTCCTGGCTGTCATTCATCATTTCTCTCCCCTCCCTTTCTTTCCCCGTTTCTTTTCTTTAACTCCTTTCCTCCACGCCTCCATAACGTTTCCCTCCTCTTCCCCTTCCCTCCTTCCTTCTTTTCTTTCTCTCCTTTCTCTCCTTTCCTATACGGTTCCATAACATGCCAGTCCTTCTCCACTTCCTCCATTCTTCGCTGCTTTCTTTCCTTTTTTTCCTTTCCTCTACGCCTCCTTGGCCTTTCCTCCCCTTGCCTGATGCTCTTTCCTCTTTCCCTTCCTTCATCCTTCTTCTCTGTCTGTCCTTTCCTTTACGCCTCCGTTTATCTTACTTTGGGCCTATAGAACCGGTAGGCTTTCTTGATGATGCCTATTGGTCGGCCTCAGGAGGTTAGTATCGCAGGCAAGTGTTTTATAATGGCGACATTCATGCTTGGCTCATGACAACCTCGGAGCTCCACTTGATCCCATTTAGAGAGCCATGCTAGAGTCCGTTCTTTCTCTCTATTCTTCGCATCCTTCCCTCCTTCCTTGCATGCCTTTCTGATAGGGGTGAAGGCTCGGGGGACGTTGGTATTTAAGTTTGTTTTTTCTTCTTCATCGCTGCCTCCAGGACTAAAATTGGCAGGTCTTTGGCCGCTCCTGTTTATATTCTATTTCGATATGAGTATAGACAGTTGCAGATGGTGTCTTTGCTATATAGTTTTAAGACTTTTGTTTGTCTAATCATGCCTTATAAACAGAAAAAATCACATGCGTTTCAAAAGAGATAAATAACTCGTTCACGTAATATAGATTCATAGATAGATAGATAGATAGATAGATAGATAAATAGATAGATAGATAGATATGCAGATAGATAGATAGATAGATAGACTGATTATAGCATGCACGTGAAGCCATTAATATATATGCTATCTTCCATTTGATTCAGAGGTCACCACATAGAAAAATTAGAAACACATTTAAAAGATACAATTTTTCGCTCAGCCATAAAGTTGCGAGTGTAAGGCGATCAGTGAACATTTTCTCCCCGTCTGTCTGGCCGCGTAAAAAGTATCTCTATGAATGAAAAGTCTAACTGCAGCCTCCTTTTGATATGATTCTTAAATGATGGTTGTGTGTGTGTAGGAGGGAAAAGTTTATGTGTGTGTGGGAAGGTTAAAGGGGAAGGAGCGAATAAAAAGAATAGACATTAGACAGAAAGACGAAACTAACAAGCCATTACAGACTACAGCATGGAACAAAAGACACTTACAACAACAACAACAAAAAGAAAACGGAAGGAAAAAGAAGAAAAATATAAGCCCTCTATAGTTCCATTCTCAGATGTTGTTGTGGGTCGAGGGAGAAGGATAAGGAAGAGGAAAAGGAGGAAGAGGAGGAAGAGAAGGGAGAGGAAGAGAGAGAAAAAGAGAAATAGGAGAAAGTCGGAGTTGGAGTCGGAGGAGCAAGAGGAGGAGGAGGAGGAGGAGGAAGAGAAGAAGGGGAAGGAGGAGAAATAGGAAGAAGAACAAGAGCAAGGAGAGAAAAAGTAAACAAAAGAAAAAAAGACGTTAAAAGATAAGGAGTAAAACGAAGACTAAGAACAAGAACAAAAGGAGGAGGAGGAGGAGGAGGAGGAGGGACACACAAGACACAGGACTCTCGTAATAATAATCTTCCAAGACTCCTAACAACGCCGCCCTGAGCCTCTTCGCGCCGCTGGTCACGGAGAAACAGCCTCGGCGCAATGACCATCTAACGGACTCATGATTATCCTCCCGACCCGCGTCTCAAGGGAGGGAGAAGAGGGGATTATGTAAGGCTGAGGGGCGCGCCGAGAGCCACTGACTGGGGCTTTTTGTAGGTCACGTCTGTGGATGATATGGCACGGTTTGTCTTCTCTGCTATTTTCTGGTTGTTGTTTTTTTCATTTTTCTCTCTCGACTTTTCTTATTTTTCCTTTCCCTTACTTCTCTTCTTTATACTTCTCTGTTTGTTTGTTTGTTTGTTTGTTTCCATTTAGAGTCCGGTTTGGTAGGCGGTCTTCAGGACAGCATGTGGGTAGTCTTAGGCCACTCGGTGGTGACTGAAAAAAGCTTGTTTGTAGCGGTGGGAGGACGCGAGCCTGTGCCTTCCTGAACGCCGCCCCCGCACGCTAACCACTCAGCCACTGCCTCCCCATGACAGTACACGTTTGGAAATTAGGGGTTAGGAGAGAAGGAGTGTTAAGGGGAAAGGAAGGAAGGGAGGGAGGTGTGAGAGAAGGAGAGGGGAGAGGAAGGGGGGCGTGGCTGACAAGGGTCACGTGACCGGCGGTTGACACACACGCTCCCGTCACCCGCCCGCCGCTTACCTCTTCCTCGGGAAACAAATGGATCCGTCAATAGGAACCCGGAGCCGATAAGCCGATCCGTCCCCTTAGCTCCCTTTTTATCTCTTTCCCGCCCGACCCTTCTTCAGCCTTGTGGTGTGTGCTTGAACCGTTTTTTCGACCCTTCAGCCTTTTTGTGCCCTTTTCTTTATAGCTTGAACCCTTTCTTTGACCCTTCAGCCTCTCATGCATGCTTTTTTGTTGTACCTTGAAGCCCTTTTTTCTTTCCCTGCAGTCCCTTTCGTGTTTGCCCTTTTCTGTATAACTTGGACCTTTTTTGTGTGTTTTGAGTGAATATGTGTGTCTTAGTCTCTCTTTCTTCCTTCTTTCCTTCCTTCCTTCCTTTTTCTTCTCTTCCCTCCCCTTATTTCTTTTCTCTTTCATTGATTCATTGCTCCCTTCCTTCCTTCCTTCTTTTCTTCTTTTCTACCTTTTTCTTCTTTCTTTCATTCATTCGTTCATTCCTCCTTTCCTTCCTACGTTTTTTCTTCTTCCTTTCCCTTCATTCTCTCTTCGTTCGTTAATTAATTCCCCCTTCTTTATTTTTTTCCTTCCTTTCTTTTTTTCTTCCCTTCCCTTCCCTTCTTCCTTCCTTCCTTCCTTCCTTCCCTCCTTTCTTCTATTCCCTCCTTTCTCTTCTTTCTTTCCCCTCACATATTCATTCATCAGATCTTTTTTTTCTCTTTCTTTCCACACATGGACACACACACACACACACATATAGACTGAAGGTGGCGTGAGGGGGGCGGGAGGGGGGGGAGGAAGCGTGAAGGGGGGGACATGGAGGGGTCGTTGGGGGGTCGTAGCACCACCTGTAAATATAGACAGGGCGGTGTTGCTCACATGGCGCCGTCAATTAATTATTTCGGTGTGATTGTTGGGCGGGGCGTCCGGAGAGGGGGGGGAGGGGTGCGGCGCCCCCCTCCCCCCGGTGCACACGCCCATATAGACTTTGTCACGGATAGGTACACACGCTGGCAAGGACGTGATGAAGTGTGTGTGGCGAGGAGGTGGTGGTGGTGGTGGAGGTGGGGGTGGGGTGGGTGATGGTGGTGTGTGGTTAAGCAGTGGGGCGGGAATGGAAGGGGCGAGGTCGTGGTGGTGCTGGTGGTGGTGATGGTGATGGGAGTGGTGGTGGTATGGTGATGGTAGTGGTGGTGGTAGTGGTGGTGGAAGTGGTGGTTCTCACGTAATAATAAGTAAGGGAGGCGGTAGCTAAGTGGTCAGCGTGCGGACGCGGCGTTCAAGAAGACACAGGATCGCGTCCCGCCCACCGCGACAAACAAGATAGTGGTACTGGTGGTGGTTACGTCAGGATAAGCAGACAAGTAGACGTGATGTAGTAGTGTATGACGTTCAGTTGACTCGACACCGCGGGGGTTGCAGTCGCATGGGGAGCTGTACGTGCGTGGACCAGCGCTGCATAACCTCGGGTGCTGGAAAGGGTGGCAAGGAGCGCTGGGAATGGACTCTCCTTACTCCCACCACCATGCACTACGTTGGGACGGTTATGCTATTCGTCTGGTGTTGTTTCAGGAAAAGTGACATCCTCTAGCAGACAGTAAAGACAAAAAAATTAGTGGTGGACCCTTCAAACGAACGAACTGGATGATTTCTTCGTTATATTAAAGCAGACACCTCGAGGGATAGATATAAAATTACACCTCAATGAAAATATGCTAGGATGTTTGGTGATGCTTAAGGATATAGACTGAACGCCTCTTATAGATAGACATAAAGATGGTATGCATAGTTTAACTCATATATAACAGCAAAGTAGAATTCTTAAACAAATGAGGAAATTACTTCGATATATAAAGTAATACATAGCGCAGATGGTTCCTGTCTCGTTTCAATCAGTCACTCAGCATCGATTTACTGGTACACTCACAATGACGGCCGTGTGCACTGCTCCTCCTGGCCTGTCACACTCTATCACACATATTGGGAAAATTGTTAATACTTGCATAATAATCGAGAATGTAACTAATCCAATCTATCTTCGTTTTCTTCTTTGTTATACTACTACTACTACTACTACTACTACTACTACTACTACAATTACTACTACTACTAAAACACACACACACACACACACACACACACACACACACACACACACACAGAGTCTTGGGAGGGCCGCGCAGCCACACTACAATCTACCGGCCCCTCTCCTTGCGAATTAAGTTAGGGAGAAGGAGTCGGCGAATTTCCATAGAGAGGCGGCAATTATTCACGTCACTCAGCCCCGCCGCCTCAACACTTGCTCTCCCGCCCCGCGAGTAATTGGCACAAGCAAACGAGTAAAAGCAAGGGAAGG
>NC_066523.1:890000-897500 GCF_024679095.1 Eriocheir sinensis
TTCTAAAGGTCAAAGAAGGGGTCAATCAGATTCTAATGTGTGTTTCTTTAGGTTCACGGTACGGAAAAAGGATCAAACTACCACCAGGGTCATAAAACTGATCCTGGAAATGCCGCAAACTCCTACGAAAGTCTTGTCAAATATTGAACTTGGCCAACGAAATGTTTACCAATACAGCCCTATACTGAGTGGTAGCTAGTTCTTCAGACTGAGTAACGTGTGTGATTCGCCACCGCCTGATCATGTGCCAGACTCGTGATTGGTTGTATGTGTGTCCGTGTGGAGTGAGATGGGGGTGTTGATATGTGTGTGAATGTATAAGTTTGTCCCCTTTTTCATTCTTCATCTCTTTCCTTCTCTTTTCTTTTCCTTTCCTCTGCTCCCTTAGCCCAACACATGAAAATTAGCCCAACATGAATATTAGCCCAACATGAAAATTAACCCAACATGAAAACTAGCCCAACACGTGAAAATTAGCCCAACATGAAAATTAGCCCAACACATATACAGTTTATTTGTTTCATTCAGTAGTTTCAACAGCCTGACCGTTACTAACCAAATGGAACTTAATGCGACTAAAATGAATGAAAAAAGGAAGAGGAGGAGAAGGAGAAGGAGGAGGATATGTAGTAATGGAAGTTTAATTTCTTCATGTCAAATAAGCTGAAGGTTACTAGACAAATGCAACTTAATGCGACTAAAATGAATGAAAAAAAGATGAGGAGGAGGAGGAGGAGAAGGAGAAGGAAGAGGATATGTAGTAATGGTAGTTTCATTTCCCCGTTTCAAATCAGCTGAATGTTACTATATAAACAAATACAACTTAATGCAAATAAAATCAAAGAAACACGTGTGCAAAGATCGGGAGCCATAAATCGGTTCTCCAGAGCGAGTTAACGAGCGAGTGGTGTCCTTCCCGGGTGGCTGACAATGCGTGTGTGTGTGCGTGGTAGCGGGGCTGTTCGGGGTGCATTGCGTCCCATGATAAACTGCATAGGCATAGATAAGGGGAGGAGGAGAAGGGAAGAGAGAGCGGACAAGGCTTCAACGGGCGCCTTTTCACTCTTCATTACGCTGCATTGGTCGTGAGGCTGCTAATAAATTCATCTGCTAACCGACTAACAATGAATAATGGTTTTCAATGCAGCGAGTCTTGTGTTAAGATGCATGGCAGCCCACAGAAGGGTTATGAAGTGTGTGTGTGTGTGTGTGTGTGTGTGTGTGTGTGTGTGTGTGTGTGTGTGTGTGTGTGTGTGCCCAGCTCTTCTTGCATCTGCCTCCTCCTCCTCCTCCGCCGTGCACTCCCTCCCTCAAGACCTGCTGCTGTAAACGGCCATAAAGATTAGCAATTACAACACTTGTTCTCGCGAGTAGTAAATCAATTAAAATCGCTATTGTCCTCGCCTCAAGTAGGGAGAGAAAAGGGAAGGAAGGAAAGGGACGGGAGGGGAGAGGAAAGGAGAGGAGAGAGAGGGAAGGGACAGGGAGAGGAGGGAGAAGAAAGGGTGGTAGGAGAAGGGAAGGAAGAAGGGAGAGGAGAGGAAGAGGAGGGAGAGGTATGACTTGGGTGGTAGGGGTAAGGGGCGATTGGAAAAAAAAAAGGAGAGAGTGTATGGAGGGAGGGAAAGCAGGAGGAGGAAGAGGAGGAGGAGGAGGAGGGCGTGGTGTGAGGAGGAGGAGGAGGAGGGGGAGGCATGAGTGGAGGGAGTCGACGAGCGGAACATAATCACAGGAGCAACAAAGGTAAACATATGGCCCGCGTCAATGGCCCCGTGCCCCTGACTCCGCTGCCGCCCGCCACTCGCTCCTCGCCACTCGCCTTCAATCACCACTCGCCATTCGCCTCTACTCGCTTTCTTCACCATTGTTACCTTCACCTCCTTTCTTCTTTCTTCCTCTTCTGTTCACCACCACCACCAGACCACTTCTTTTAATAATAGATTCATCCAATTTCGAAATCTGTATCCAACTCAGTAGCTTGTATCCTCACCTCCATCATGTCACTCTCTTATTCAGTTTCCTATTCTTGTTATCTCTTTTGGTAGGCAAGCAGCGTTATCAGAGAGGCATGCTGTGCGCCATTTTACTCTTTAAGATATTATAGATGAATTAAAAGGCTTTAAAATACTACCCATTAACACCACCACTACCACCACCGCCCCCTTCCTTTCCCTGCCTTTCCATTACCGACATAGTAACAAATAGTGTATAAGCTTCAAGTCTCTATTCAACAGGATTCAACTCTATAACCAGACAGTACATCGTTTCTCACCTCCTTCACTACCAGAACCATCACCACCACCACCGCCTTCCTCTGTCCATTCTTACTCAACGCATAAGATCAAACACTCCAAAGTCTCGTGTTAACAAGACTCAACACTACAATTAAACCCGTGCATCGTTTCTTCCGGGGCTCAAACACTCACGAAGAGGATCAAGAACACTGGGAGGGGAGTGAGTGCGAGAGGGGAGGAGAGCGAGGGGCGGGAGGGGGGGTAAGTCAGGCCAAGGGGGAGAGAGTCAAGTGACACATTTGGGCGGGAAATTAAATGGCGAGCAAACAAAAGAAGATCGGGTGTGGAGGGCGACGAGGAGAGGGGCTGAAGTTGCCATATGGTACTAGTGGCGTCTCCTGGTCACTGGTGGTCTTCTTAAAGCTTTTCTAAGGGCCTATACAAACCTGACGAAGGGTAAGGACGTAAAGGAGAGGAAGGGAGAGTAAGAACAGTGCCGCCTCAATCGCCTATACAAGCTCCGCTAAGAACAGGAGTCTGGCAGCGT
Source organism: Eriocheir sinensis (assembly GCF_024679095.1). Taxonomy (NCBI): domain Eukaryota; kingdom Metazoa; phylum Arthropoda; class Malacostraca; order Decapoda; family Varunidae; genus Eriocheir; species Eriocheir sinensis. The sequence goes on from NC_066523.1 coordinate 892,782, forward strand.
CGGGACCTCAGCAATTCGCCTCGGAGCATATGGCACGTTGACCTAACCTTGATTAACTTATGTTCGCCTTGTTTACATGAGTCACCAACCTGCAGGGGCGTGAGGGCGTGAGAGCAGCGACGCCTCCACCCCTCCTTCCCCCTCCTGATCTCCTAACCCCCACACAAAGTAACACCAACAGTCTGTCAGCGGCGAATTCGACAAATCAACCGTCGGGGCAGATGTTGCGATGACCTAACCTTAATTTACCTGCATTGACGTGAGGGTGTTGATGTAGAGGTGTGAAGAGCGGCGCCTCACTGCCAGCGTCCCCATCTCAACAGCCTCACGACGGACATCAACAGTTTCTCAGCGACGTGGGACCAGCAAGTCGTGTCAAAGCATATGCTGCGTTGTTTATTTTGTTTACCGTGAAAGCAGCGGGGTCTCTGTCCTCTCCCCGACCTCTTGAAAGACCCCCAACAGAACATCAAGAGTCTCTCAGCGACATATGTTCTGCAAGTCGTATCAGAGCATATGTTGCCTTGACCCAACCGTGATTAACTTGTGTATTTTGTTTACCGTATAAGCAACTACTCTGTCCTCTCCTCGACCGCTTCAAAGCCCGTCAACAAAACACCAACAGTCTGTCAGAAGCTCGAATCCTGCAGGTCGTGTCGGACGGAGCATATGGTACGTCGACCTAACCGTGACTGACTAATGTTCACTTTCTTTACAAAAGGAACCAACCGTGAAAGCAACGACGCCTTGGCCCCATCCCCGACCCCCTAAAAGGCACACTACAGTACACCGACAGTCCAGCAATCTGTCAGGAGCGTGAGTTCCGCAAATCATGTGTGAGGGCGTGAGGGGGTGAGAACACCTTCCCCACCTCCTAAACGCCCCACAACAAAACACCAACAATCTGGCAATGAAGCAAGTTCCGCCAGTCATGTGTGAGGGCGTGAGGGCGTAGGGGCGTGAGAGCGTGAGAGCACCAATGCCTGCACCTCCTCCCACAAGAGAACACCAACAGCCTGGCTAAGACGCAAGTTTCGCAAATCATGGGTTAGGGCATTAGGGCGTGAGTGCGTTAGGGCGTGAAGGCGTGAGAGCACCTCCTTCCCCTTCCCCGACCTCCAGAAAGCCTCCCAACAGCCCGGCAGCTCCGCCAGTGAGGGGTCGCGGCATATGGCACGTCGACCTCTAGCCTTGATTAACTTCTGTTCGGGTTGTTTACACGACGCTCGGCCGGCGCCACGATGATTTTCCGGCGAGTCTGATGATGAGGCGCAGCTCCATAACGCGGCAGCGAGTGGGCCGCGGCGTGTTGCGTGTCGCCCAATCAAAACAATTAACCCGTGGAAATGATGACATACGTAATAAAAATGGGATAAATGACCTGAACCCCGGTGGTCAGCGATCCGTCATGCTCGTTTTTCATATGTAATTGTCGTTCCTCGCCCAGAGTGATCACGCCGATGACTTTTGGCTGCATACGACCAACCATTGAGCCGCGCGGGGGAACACAATGCCGCCCCACGTTGCCTTTGTAGTCGGAAGTCCCTCGTCATTGCGTGGGAGTGTGAGCGGTACGTTCGGGGGCGGGGCGGGCCTTGTGTTCCCCGCCGTTCAATTGCTGTAACGTCAGAACTCCCCGTGTGGCGCAGTGTTCAATTTACATTTGTTAGTTTTTCGCTTATTTGTTGGAGAGCGAATGTTGTTTGGGTGGTGAGGGTGGTGGTGGTGGTGGTGGTGTGTTGGCGGGTGGTGGTATTGGTGGTGGTATTGGTGGTGGTGGTGTAATAGTAGGAGTTTCACGAACGAGAATGGTGTGTGTGTGTGTGTGTGAGTTGTTGTTGTTGGTGGTGGTGATGATGGTGGTGATACTGGTAATGGTGTTGTATATATGATGGTGGTGGTGGTGGTGATGTCATCGAGGTAATTATTATGGTAATGGCGGGGTGGTAGTTTTATGGTGGTGGTGATGGTGGTGATAATGGTGGCGATGGTGGTGGTGCAGTAATGATGTATAGCTGTGTGATGCATTGTGGTGTTAAGTGATGGTGTTGAGAAATGGTGTTGGGCGGTGGTGGTGGTGGTGGTGTAGAGTTGCAACATGGACAGAGTAGGTCATGACGAATTGGTGATGGTGGTGGTGGTGGTGGTGATGGTGGTGGTGGTGGTGATGATGGTGTATAACAAAGGAAAACAGTGGTGATGACATGGTGATGGTAGTATTGGTGTTGATATTAGTAGCGTTCTGGTTAATGGTAGTAGTAGTAGTAGTAGAAGTAGTAGTAGTATAAAGAGGAGGAGAAGGAGGAGGAGGAGAAGGAGGAGGAGAAGGAAAAGGAATAAGAGGAGAGGGAATGGTGAGGGGAGGAAAGGAGGGAAATAACGGAGGAGGTGGAGGAGGAGGAAGAAGAGGAAAAAGAAGTGAGCATTCGTGGAGGTAGAGGAGGGAGAGGTGAGGGGAAGAGGAAGGAAGGTGACAGGAAGGGGATAGGAGGGGAGAGAGGGGAGAGGAGAGGAAGGGGGTTAAGGGGGGGGTAGAGGGGGGGGGCTAATGGAGCTAAAGCATGCATGGTGATCAACCCCGTAACCTCATTTGGGCGAATTAATGCGAAGTAGCAGTAATTACTCGTTAAATTATTGTGATTATCATTTAATTTTTATCACGTGCGTTATTAGAGGGGAAATACTCCTGCTGTTTGCTCTCCCCTCGACCCCCCCCCTCTCTCTCTCCCCCTTCCCTCCTCTGCCTTCCCCTTCCTCCACTGTGCTCTCTCTCTCCCCGGTCCCTTTTCCCTCTCTCTCCCTGTCCCCTCTCTCCCCTTCCTCCTCCTCCCTGTCCCTTCCCTCTCCCCTCCGTGTCCCCTCTCCCCTTTCTACTCTCTCTGTCCCTTTCTCTCCTATCTCCCCTCTCTCCCCTTTCTCGTCTACCCTCTCCCCTTCTTCTCTCCTCTCTGTCTTCCTTCACCTCTCTCCTCTCCCCTCCTTCGCTCCTATCCTTCTCTTTTCCCCTCTCATTTATCTTCCTCTCCCTCCTCTCTTTCTCTCTCCCTCATATTTCTTCCCTCTTTCCCTTTTCTCCATCCCTCCCATTTTCCCTCTCCTCTCCACCTTCAATAATTTAGGATGGGGGAAAAAGAAGAAAGAGTCAATTATCCGCTATGGTTTTCTTATGCTTCGTCCGTCTCCTTATCGTCGGTTTAATCTGATCTTGTATTGCATTTGGACTTCATTTCTTTATTGCGGGAATATGTGTCAACTCTCAAATGAATGGAAGTAGGAAGGAATTGAGTATATATTCTTAAACGTATCAGGTTCCCATTATAACTATTTCCCAAGTCCACTGAGAAGTTAAGCAGATGACTACTATAGCTTTACCTGTTACTCTACTCGCTAAGTTCCATAACACCAGGAATGAAGAAAGGATTGGAGAGCGCAATGTGTTCTGTGTAAGTTATATTGTGTAGCGGAGAGGGAGTTCTATCTACGGTGAATCTAATGCGAATATATCTATTTTGAATCTATCTCGCCGTTATTCTCTTGTGACTGTGTTCAAGTTGTCGTGAAGTTAAGGACCATATTATTTTAAACATGTCGGCGCCCAAGAATACACACATTAGACAAGGCTTTCGTAGGAGTAGAGGCGGGGCATTTCCATGGGTAAGGTAGTTTCATGACCCTGGGCGGTAGTTTAGACAAGGTTTCTATCTATGTACCATGAGCGTGATAATCTAACACTCACGAGAACCCGATTCATCTTCTTTTCCGGCCTTTGGAGGTGGTGGGTGTGAGAGGCCGAAGCGTCTGAGAATACCGAGCCTCGTCTGATGGAAGCTTTATGTCTTTAGTTGAAGGGAAAGGTTGGGCAGCGCTAACGAGAGAGAAAGAGGGAGAGAAAGAGAGAGATAGAGGAGGTAGTGGTGGTGGTGGTGGAGTTGGCGTCCCTCCACCCAAGCAAGTTTCCAGCACCAAATATTTACCGTCCAGGAGGGAAACTCAGGTCACTGTTGTCCCTTCCCTTAGCCCAAAGTTCCCTCTTGTTTTACCCCGGGAGATATTTACGCGCTGGAAAAAACCTCCCCAAACAACCCATACTTACCATAATAATACCATCACCGTATGATAAAACGGGGCCGGCGCGGGGCTGGCGGGCGCACGAGTCCCCGGGGAGATTGTTAGCCAACACAAGGCGGGGAGTAATAAATGTTTGGCCCACCTCGCCCCGACCCAACACTTTTGTCAACCTCGCCCAATTATGATGTACTCCGCCGCCCTGCTCGCCCCTCGCCCCGTAGAGATGAACAGATATCTTATAAGGGGTGTGTAGATCCTTTATTAATGGCGCGGAGTAATATGTTTGGTCCACCTCGCCCCAACCCAACACTTTTGTCAACCTCGCCCAGTTTTAATCTACTCCGCCGCCTTGCTGACTGACCCCTCCCTCCCAAATATAAACAAGGGCCATATTCTTAAACATTGCGGCTGCCAAGCTTCACACAAATTTGTCAAGGCTTTCGTAGGAGTTTTGGGCATTTGCAGAGGTAGTTTTATGACCCTTCTGGTAGATTGATCATTCTTTTGTGCCGTGATCCTACAAAAACACTCCTTGGAACGCGATTGATTTTCGGCCTTTGGAAGTAGAGAGTTTATGTGAGAGGTGGGAGCGTCTGAGATTACGGGCCTGGATATCAAATTTGGTGGTGTGTAGCTGCTTCAACAATGCCT